>NC_137821.1:19199289-19271789 GCF_963921795.1 Nannobrachium achirus
AGCGGAAACCAGGACTACAGGTTAGGTAGTTGGCACTGGGTGAGTAAAATGGGTTGCAAACAGTGGGATAAAAATTATTAAAAAAAAATTAAAAAAAATGTAACGTTTCATATTTTTTCTCTCTTCTCATTCTCCATGCCAGATGTCTTTCCTGCCCAACTCAAACATATCTTCAGCAGAAATAGACATCTTAAACATCACCAGAGAACTCATACAGGAGAGAAACCGTTTCACTGTGACCTGTGTGGGATAAGCTTCAACCAGAGCAGTAGTCTGAAACGACACCAGAAAATTCATACAGGTGAGAAGCCCTACACCTGTGACCAGTGTGGGACCAGGTTCAGCCATAGAAGTTATCTGAAAAAACACCAGAGAATTCATACAGGAGAGAAGCCCTACCATTGTGTCCAATGTGGGACCAGGTTCAGCCAGATAAGTGCTCTGATACAACACCAGAGAATTCATACAGGAGAAAAGCCCTACGACTGTGTCCAATGTGGGAAACAGTTCAGCCATAGAGCTAATTTAACAAAGCACGAGAGAATTCATACAGGAGAGAAACCGTTTCACTGTGACCAGTGTGGGACCAGGTTCAGCCAGCGCAATGCTCTGAAACGACATCAGAGAATTCATACAGCAGATAAACCCTACCACTGTGAGCAGTGTGGGAAACGGTTCAGCCAGCGCAATGCTCTGAAACAACACCAGAGAATTCATACAGGAGAGAAGCCCTACACCTGTGAGCAGTGTGGGAAACAGTTCAACAGGAACACACATCTCAAAAGTCATGAGAGAACTCATACAGGAGAGAAGCCCTACACCTGTCACCAATGTGGGATAAGCTTCAGCCACAGCAGCGCTCTAAAACAACACCAGAGAATTCATACAGGAGAGAAGCCCTACCACTGTGTTGAGTGTGGGACCAGGTTCAGGCAGAGAGGTCATCTGAAACAACACCAGAAAATTCATACAGGAGAGAAACTGTTTCACTGTGACCAGTGTGGGACCAGATTCAGCCAGAAAGGTTGTCTGAAACGACACCAGAGAATTCATACAGGAGAGAAACTGTTTCACTGTGACCAGTGTGGGACCAGGTTCAGCCTGAAAAGTCATCTCAAACAACACCAGAGAGTTCATACAGGAGAGAAGCCCTACCACTGTGTCCAATGTGGGAAACAGTTCAGCGATAGAGGTAATTTAACAGCGCACCAGAGAATTCATACAGGAGAGAAACCTTACACCTGTGAGCAGTGTGGAATAAGCTTCGGACAGATCAATCATCTGAAAGAACACCAAAGAATTCATATGGGAGAGAAGCCCTACACATGTGACCAGTGTGGGACCAGGTTCAGCCGGAGCAGTAATCTCAAAAGGCACCAGAGAATTTGCCTCTGATGCCCAAAGTGCCTGTTTTTAAATCCCTGCCCAAGGGTTAGAGTTGGTCCTTATCAAGGAAAACATTAATACTAATAATAGATTCACTGATGATATTTATAATTGTTTCATAATTATTATGAGCTGGCTGCCAGAGAGAGAGTGTGCACCACATTCTCTCTCTCAATGAGAGATGCTCCCTTGATGCTCTCTGACTTCTCTCTTTCTGTTGGGTAGAGTTAGCTTGGTTTAATACTGCGAGAGAGAACGCACCACCCTCTCTCTCAATGCAAATTGATGCTAACTTGACCATGTTCTCTCTCTCAGCTGATCTCTGAGTCGGCTGAAGTGGCCAACGCATATTACATGGGAGGTTGCGGCCGGTAAAAAATATATACGTATCTATTGAATACAGACAGAATCTTGTATTACCAGGATGAGAAATAATACTTGTAGAAAGGTTGTTATTTTGAGAGAGAAATGTCCTGCAAGATGTTTTATTTTGATGATAACTGTTGTAGCCAACAATCTATCTCAATATTACATTCAGTAATAGTAACGTCATCATGAGTATGTCAATGTTGTTGTGCACTCGTTATCCTTATTATCTCGTCACAATGACGTGCCCACAAAATGGTGGCTGGAACTACGTCATCCGGAGCAAGACTCCTCCCTAACTCCTCCCTAAGCCTGTTCTCTATAATGCTAAAGGCCAGTCCATACTCTCCAAAAACAAACTTTTCGTCTGAGAGTTCCGACTTTCCGACATGTAACCTTTCAGACAAAAAGTTTGGTTTCGGAGAGAGTACATGGACAGGCCTTAACACCTTGAGACAGGCACTCAGCAAGCATAGTTCACTCCCCCATCAATGAATTGCTGCTTTTACACAGATTAGCTCCACAACTGAGATGTGTTCATTTCATGAGCTTTTGATAGCTTGGCTCGTACGTCAGGCTAATTGTTTTACCCCTATTTCCAATCAATGTGATATTGCTCAATATACAACCGTTTAGAGATTTGTTCATGGTTGTCCATATATGACCCACCCACTGTACCCTGTATGCAGCGTCGGACTGGGCATCTGGACCACGGGAGAAATCCAGAATCCAGATCGGCCGCCGGGGCGATCGGCCGCTCTGTGACCACGGTGGTGTATATATGCTGGTAAAAATGCATATTGCAGAAACAAACAGCCCTAGAACAGCAGCAGAACAGCAGAAACAGCCTCATCTAGTGGTTGTATATGGGAGGTACCATACCGCCACACTAGTGGCTGCAGCAGCTGGCATAATCTGATTCCAATGAAAGCAGACGGCCGGCCGTGGTAGTATGTGGTACTATACCATTTCGTTACTAGAAGGGTTAGTATACTAAGTAAGGGATGATTCTAGTTTTAGATCAAGGAATTTTTCAACCTGAACCCTATTTATTTTCTCATCTACTTTTATCTAAATGAGTGGTGGGATTTTCACAATTTGCAGTTGCTCCTCTTGGGAGCAGTGGCTTTTGTTTCAATTTATTCCAAATCCAATGGGGTAATTGAGCACATAATCCATTTGCCCCATTGGAATACATTGAGCTGTCCCTCACTTCCTACAGTACAGGAGCAGTTGCAAATATTGAAAATCCCACCACTCATTTAAATACAAGTATATGGGAAGAAATGGTGTTTGGTACTGTTTATATTAATAAATAATGCTCAATTCTTCACGCGCGAGCATGGAGGGCCGGTCTGTTGCAAAGTCCAGGGCTGAAAATGTTTCCCAATCCGACCCTGCCTGTATGAAAATCTCAATCTGCCATCTCCCACATCAAGAAGACAGCAGCACTGGCTGCAGTTAATTTTTAAATGTATTTATTTTAATTACCTGCAGTCAGCTCACCTCATCACTTTTGATATTTTTGCTGTCATACTAACATGTGTTCAAAATAACTCCTTTTTTGTGGCTTGCAAAGTTGCACCCTCTTCAAATCTGAGGGGAGCGCTGGGGCAAATCCAGTTGAAGTTCACAGTGTAATTCAAGCTCTGTTTATCTGCTTTGTTTTCTTGCTCATATAGACGATACAGATTGTGCAGACACATTGGAGACTCCAATATGTACTCCTGTCTGCGGCCTTGTTGGCATTTTATGTACCACAACTGCTCTTGCATGCACCGACTCAACAGCAGTATCAAAAGCCCCAGTAGGAGATGCAATTAGAGGCAGTATTCTGTCTGAAATCATGGAGGATGCACACACTCTGCTGTGTGTATTCCCTTGTTTGTTTGCCGATGTTTGTGGGCCTGCTGCACTACCTTTCACCTCTTCTCATAAGAACCTCTGGCAGAGAATGGACAAACACTGCAAGAAACCAAACAGTGCTGAAGTTAACAATTTGTTGCTCCCTGTCTTCTAATGTTAACGCTGTAGCACGTCAATGTATTGTGGATTGTTATGTGATTGTTTCATGTCATTGTTTGTGTGTTGTGCCTGAGGACACTCTGGAAGATGAGATGATGCATCTCAAGGGTTCTATCCTCCAATACGATTTCCAAAAAGCACTGAACAGACACCGTGAATGGCAATAAAGCTATCAATTAGTTCAGAGCATACCAGATTCGGCCACGATTTCCATCGAAAAGTGTCTTCTGCCGACAGGGAGCCATCGGGAGCTTGTTGTGGGGCAGGAATTTAAGGGAGGCCACGAAGGCCATGGCTTTCATTGCCCCGCAGTTGGGCCTTGTGCCCCTCAAAAAGGAAATGATAATATATATTTTTTTAAATCACACCCAGTGTGAAGTGAGCGGTGCCTTTTATGAGTTCATTTCATTAAGCGTCCCACCAGGCTTGGCCTGTACCACTTTCTCCTCTCTCTCTTTCTTGCCAATTATGTAGACATCAGTATCTCTTTCTTGTCATGCATTCACCAGTGTGTCTTTCTTGTCATGCACACCAGTGTCTTTTGTTAAGATTCTGAATTATTAACTCCCCTGATTCCACATCTTTAAACCAATCCAGTAACTTTGATTGGTGCAGGGCTGAGCATGGATCAGATTGTAAATACTATTATTTAATTCAAATTTAGACTAAAATGTTGTTTTAAAAGATGGTCTTCCTGCCCTGGCATTTGGCCTTTGTGCCCTGAAAAATGGACAACACCAAAGGGCAAGTGGCTTTGTCTCTAAAATGAGAGGCCTGCCTACACGACCCATGCCGTTATTAGACTTACTGCTTTTTAATAATTCATCCATTAGTCCAATGGCCCATTATTCTGACGTCCCAATACTGACAAATGTTAGGTTAGCGTGAGGTTAGGGTTAGTTCTAATGCGCGTCGACGGAACAATGGTACTAAGTTAGGGCCAGTCAGACTAATGGCTTCCACCAATACATTTAGTGAGCTTTTTAGTGATAAAATTCAATCGAATTACACAAGCTGACAATACACCACTACCATCGCCTGTGATGGATAAAGTACATCCATCACAAGTGCTCAAAAGAGGACTTTTTCTTTTTTTTTTAAACTTCCTTTCACAATTTTGATGTTGACCTTCTTTATGATGTTGAGGTCTAGGATTCTTTTTTCTTTTTTACCTTGATCTTGATTGTGACAGGGAACTCTGATCTCTCTGACTACAAAATGTATACATTTTTAATACAGTACGTTCTGTAATGCATAGTTCACACAGTGCACACAGCACACATCATATACTGTACAATCAGTAGAAGTGCAAATGTACCCAACATGCATGCACAGACATAAAGCAAACCTGCACGCTACTGTATACTGTACGTATAAACGTAACAACACGCCCTGATTTCTGACTGTTATGATGTTTTGCATAGGCTACAGTGTATATGTGTAATTCTGGCTGTGTGTACTTCTAATAAAGTATTAAATCATCAATATTACCATATAGTTTAACCACAGTGACATTAATCGATCCAGTCTGTGATGATGTACATTATGTTTTCAAGAAATAAACAGTTTTCTCTCCTACTCAGGAGGCTATTTGCATGGCAGAAACGATAATATTTATGTTGGCTCATTTGTATCTGTACAATGAAACAACTCTCTCTCACACTCTCTCTCACACGCACGCACGCGCGCACGCACGCACACACACACACACACACACATACACACACACACGCATGCACGCACACCCCGCTTGTTGTTTTGTGCAGAGGAGACATCTGACCCATCACTGGCACTCCTGACCTAAGGGTTAATCCAACTTCTTCCTATAATTGGATAGGAGAAGGTGGGACAGAGAACTAATGGGATTAAATGTGAGCTTTGGCCTATAATCACGGTGGGTCACCAGCATACAAATAGCTTTTATTTCTCTTTCAGGGCAGCTAACAGTGAAGATGGAGGTTAATTTCTCTTAGCATTAGTGGGCTGCATGATGTAGCATACTGTATATGCACCCGATGTCAGGGAAGTATGGCCTACCAATTCAAAGAAATAATGTAATTATTAACATTGTTGTTGATGCGGGCTACTCTGGTGCGATATGCTCTTAGACCAGGGGTCTTCAGCAGGGGGTCTGGGACATCTAGGGGGTCCTAGGAGTTACTACAGGGAGTCCACCCAATGATAGGACTTTTTTTTTACATTGACAATTCTCTATTCTGAGGAGACATCTACAAGCTCACATCTTTGCAGATCGTCTATTTTCAGCAAAGAGGTGTGGTGTAGAGGGGAAAAGAGCAGGCCAAGTACAGAGAGAAAGGTCGAGTTTACTAGGCCTAAGTGTTGAGTGGTTAAGTGGTTAAATGTCTCAAAAATACATTAACATGAATCCAAAATATACTGATGATCATGCATGTCAAACAATGAAAATCTATGAAATCTATGAAAATGTTTAATCTGCAACACAATGTTATACGATGAGTAGTGGAGATGCCTCCTTCATCTCTCTCTCAGCCAGGGGGTCCTAGCTAGGGGGTCCTTGGCCTGAAATACTCCTGTCTTAGACCAATACCATTTATAAAAGTGATGGGTCGCACACAGAATGAAAAGAGTGAGTTTAACATTTTATTTCCTCTCCATTTCTTTACAATGAAGGATTTTGTACTTCAATGGAGCATCGCAGTGGGCGTGGTTTTCTGGGGTCACTTAATATTCCCCATTCATTTTCGCCATAGACTTTTACAAAGATATTTATAACAATTATGTTACGCCTCGGACCAAGCCATCCAGGATGGAGGTGAATCATGAACATACAACCTTTGATCCTATGTGAAAACATATTTTAATATTACATTATTTGATATACTACATTTAATAAATACCCTTTGTTTAGCGAATTTCAAAATGTTCTCTTCATAGAAACAAAGGTTTCATGTTCATGATTCACCTCCATCCTGGATGGCTTGGTCCGAGGCGTAACATAATTGTTATAAATATTTTTGTAAAAGTCTATGGCGAAAATGAATGGGGAATATTAAGTGACCCCAGAAAACCACGCCCACTGCGATGCTCTATAGGCCTATGTCATATTCAGACACTCAAATCCTCTCCCGGAATGTAAAACACTAGAGGTTCGCGGGCCTTCGGCCCGCTCACATCTAGTAAAAAAAAAAAAAAAAAAAAAAAAAGGAAAAAAAGAACTTAAAAGAACTTAAAAAAAAAAAAAATGGGGGGGGGGGGACTATTGTGGCGGAACTATTGTGCCGCAGCGCACGTTTCCGGTCAGACATATTTGACCGCCAGACGCACTTCCGGTGTTGTCCGCAAATCTTTCTTGTGTGGATCAGCTGCCTCTGAGATTGAGTGGGCTGAGTGGGGCTGGGCGTGGGCAGCGTGGGCTGGGTGGAGCGTAACCGTGACAACAGCTGCTTGCAGGCTGGTGCAGGCTTGTTGTATGGGCTGGTGTAGGGTTACAGATCCATTGGCTGGGCGGACGTTAAGATCCCCTGGACTGGGGGACGTTATAGCCAATTGGAGTGCTGCATTTGGTCTGTTGGTGACACTCAAATACCGCTGGCTGCAGTTCTAAAATGTAATATAAGATTTAGGCTACTGTGTCTGCAGTAGGCCTAGGCTAGGCAGGCTGTAAGTGATAAAGAAATGTGTTCAAATAAAGCTACATATTCTGATAGTAGCCGAATCGTTATAGCATTCATTCAGCAAAATGAGTCCCTCCATCTCTCCAGCTCTTTTAGTAAACAGAAAATACATTTTCAGGTAGGACACCAATCCCACCAGGAGAGACAACACATTTACATGTATCAGCTTGAATTTGAGTGTTTCAGTTCCAATTTTGTCTGCACTTTTGTTTCATCTCTTCCAATTTCACTTGTTTATCCTGGCTGTGTAGATACTGAAGTAACACTTTTCTTTCTGTTATCACTTATACACACACCCTTAATGTGTATAGGCCTATCATGGCACCATAAGTTCTAGTGATATTGAAGGTCGTGAGTGAGTTTAGTCAAAATGCGTCATAAGGTGACTGTACCGCCAGATGGCGCCAGTGTGACGTCTGCCGGCCCCTGGTTGGCACGCAGAGCAGAGCGCGTTGTTTCCCCCTGCTGCCTGGCTGGATCCACTCCCCTCCCTCCCTCTCCGGCTCTCTGGCTCTCCGTTTCTCTCTCTTCTCACTCGGCGCACAGTTGATCTATGTCTCTCTCTCTTTCTCTCGGCGTACAGTATATCCATCTATCTCCTGCTCGCTTCGGCAGTCTCTCAATCAGTGTCCACGATTAGGAGCGCTACCATGGCGCGAAGCACATTACCTTTGCGCCCCAGCGGAACCGTCTCCGCGCACCTACGCGCGGCCGTGATGATGATGTTGATCGCCCTGGCTTGGATGTCACTGCCGGGCACCGTGCGCGGTGACAGCTGGGTTTTAAACCGGAGCGGCGGCGGCGGGGAACATACGCTTGACAGCGGCGGAGGAGGAGGCGCGGCGGGCGGGGGAGACGAGCGGGGCTCCCCGCCGGCTCTGCCGGGCGGAGATGATGGCGAGGTGCAGGGCGGCGGCGGCGGCGTGGAGCACAGCTGGCCCCGGTTCAGGAGAGCCCTGTCCCGGGACAAACTGTCCCTGCTCAGCAGCTCCTTCGTGCTCAAAGGGGACGCCACGCACAACCAGGCGATGGTGCACTGGACGGGAGAGAACAGCAGCGTAAGTAGCAAACACTGTCTGTGCACCTCATCATCTCCCCGTAGCTCACCGTGGCACGGCTGGCAGCGCCACGACGCACGCCAAGTCGACTCGAAACAAGTTATTGTTCTCGCTCTGTGCGAGTGTACTGTACACACACACACACACACACACACACACACACACACACACACACACACACACACACACACACACACACACACACACACACACACACACACATCATCATCATTCATGCACTACATGGTTCCGTTCCGACTTCCGACCCCTGGCTCTGTATACGTCATGTTTTACGCATCCATGCCATCATACTGTTCGCTGTTCAGCGTCACATTTTAAAAAGGATAGCAGGTGTGTTTGATTGATTTGATTGATTAATTGATTGATTGAATACTGCAGTTCAGCATACAGGAGGACAGCACAGTTCAGATACACGGTCTAGTAGGATTTAAACCCATGGAAACACTATGGCTTGTTTACACTGGGGTCCTCCTTTTGTAGGCCTATCAACATTGTTGGCACACAGTCCCACGCACAGTATAGTGTTGTTTGGTGACGGGGGCGCGCTCTTAGGGACCCAAGCGTGTCAGAGTCAGAGTCAGAGAGTCGTGCATGCGACGTCAGGTCAGTCACATGAAGGCAGCATTGGCTAAAATATTGATGGAGCTTTCTAGACATCAATTTTTCAGGGCGTGTTGCCTGTTTAGGGGCTGAAACACAACTCACGCGTATCTTGAGCAGCCCTTTTAGTTTTATGTGCCGCACAACGCAACGGCACACAACAACATGTGAACCGCAGTCAGTGTGCGGGTCAAATGCAGGGGTGGGACACTGGGACTGTAAAGTAACTATATGTAGACCTATATGTATTCAAGATTTCAAGTAGGCTATAATTAGGCTAATGTCTCTAATTAATTGAGTACAAAATGCCCAGGACGAGGACGGAAAGTCCTGTTCTGGCGAAGCCCGAACTGGCGAAGTGGGGATTTGTCTCCTACCGTAGCGATCTGGCGAATCGATTGTCCACGACACTGCAAGCGGCGCGAAGGCCAGCGGACCTTGGTCCTGCTCTTCGCCCCCGAGCGCCGCAGGCGCGAGTGGCCGCGAAGAGCGGGCCAGGGCCGCGCGGCCGGCGGAGCGCCGCGCGAGTTACGAAGCCGTGGTGAATGCAATCGTTATATTTATGCCCAGGCCGTAAGGCCTGGGCAAGCGCACGATAAACGCCCTGTCCAGAAGACGTTCGCCAGATCGCTACGGTATCGGACATTTCCCCACTTCGCCAGTTCGGGCTTCGCCTAAAAGGTACGTGCCCCAAAAGGACCTTGTAGCCTAGGCCTGAACTGTAGCCTACTGTCCTGTGCTGTGCTTGTCCTATGCGACTAATGCGAACTTCTAATACATTATCCAATCAACCAATCAATCAATATAGCTACTTAAATAGGCCTACCATTTTGAGTTTTTTTTTGTACTTTCTAATTTTCTGTACTTTTGTCTACTCCACTACATGTAACAAAAATAGGCCATTATAGGTCTACTTTTACTCCACTCAAATTATATTTTGCTGATATAAATTATTATATTATAATAACACATACCGACTTACCCCCGACTTACCCCCTTTATACAATGCTATTTGAAAAGGGCTGATCTACAAGCTCACAAGTCGTGATGAGACATGCTGTGAGCTTGTATTTTCAAACAGTTTAGTACTTTTACTTTTGGTGCCAATACTTTTGTACTTTATACTCAAATAACACTTTTGATACAGGCCTTGTAACATTGATTGATTGATTGAATACTTTATTAGCAGTTTTGCTTTTTTTTAAAAGGCACTGGAAGGTACAGTTCAATACAAGGTCTGCTAAGAGGATTTAAACCCAAGAAATGGCTTGTTTCCATTGGGGTCATTTGTACTCAATTCATCGAAGTAGCAGAGCATTATATTGTGGTATTGCTACTTTTACTTAAGTCAAAATATCTGAGTACTTCCTCCACCACTGGTCAAATGAGCCCAGTAAACAAAGAAGGGTCTTTGTGATGCTATTGACAGACGCACCATGCAGCCAGGGGTCTGGTGGTAATGTCTGGTGGCGATGTCTCTCCCAAATCAAAGCTTTTCAGGCTGCACTGTGGCGCGCTGCACTTTCTAAACGTGAAACTTACTTCACTTTTATGTTAACTTGTTGTAGCAAGAAAAGAAAACAAAGACACAAAAACTAAACCAAGTGGGCCTACAAGCCTTGAGCAAGAAGATACAGTAGATACATCATTATGCTCTATGCTATAGGCCTATACAGATGTATAGGCTATATTTCTTATCTTATGTTGAATAATTGTTTCGACTGTAGGTCGCAGTTTAGTATGTGAACGGTCACAGCTTGTCCGTATGTGTGTATCTCTGTCTATAACGCCTGACACTGCGGTTCTATTGGTTTGTCGACTGCGATGTCAGGGGAACCACTCTTAACAGAATGGGTTTGCCTCTCTGACATGATGTGACATCACTATGATTGACATTAACTAACTATTATGCCCATATATGGAGTTCCCTGATGTCATCAATATTAAGCCCATATCTAACAGGTCTTCATATGGGAATGCCCATATATGGAGGCCAGATCGGCCACATATACCACACTAACGGCTGGTTCTACAGACAGGGATCTCCATGTATGGGCATAAAAGGGTAAGATGTCAGATGACATCATAGGACTTTCACATAACAAATAACTGAGTAAGCATGTTTGGGCTCTTACAGCATATCTCCATATACAGTACATGGATCTCCATATATGGGTACCAGGGGTCTCCATATATGGGTACCAGGGGTCTCCATATATGGGTACCAGGGGTCTCCATATATGGGTAACTGGTCCGATATACAACACTGGCCAGACCTCTCATGTTGCCCTGAAGTGTCTTACTAGTTATATACAATTATTTAGGCTACAAACCCTGTCATTCAGTACACAATGGATCCAAAAGCAGGATAAAGTTGATAGATAGATAATGATGTGGCGTGCAGAGCATTATTCTGTCCATAGCATGATGTGCTAACAGCAATCTGCTTGACTTATTGGATTTCTGTCTTCTGACATTCACACGTGAGCCCCCAAGGTCCCGTAATAAAACATTTCTCACAATTTACTCTTTCTTGTCACCTTGATGAAAACATCTGTCTTTTCTGTCTATTTTCTGTCTATTTTCTGTCTATCTTCTTTTATTTTACTTTCTTTTCTTCTCTTTTCTTTTCTCCTTTCTTTTCTTTATGAAGTGACTCCTTCACAAGGCTTATTGGCTCAGCCAGGCTCTCCAGCAGTGGTGTAGAACTAACTTAGTACATTTACTCAAGTACTGTTAGGTACTTGAATGCAGGACTTTTACTTGTATCAAAGTATTTCCTACACTGTCGGTATCGCTTATCTTATTTAAATATAAAACTGAGCACTTCTTCCACCACTGTTCTCCAGTCACCCAGCCACCCGAGGCCGGGTCCCCATGGGGCCCCTGCTGCTCTTTGACTCCCCCTCAGTTAAACTTGGCAGGGGCCCCCGCACAGTCAGAAAAGGTCGGCGGTGCAGCGGAGTTCAGCGGCCCCATGCATGCGGCCCTAATAAAACGCGGACAAACGCTGCCATTCAGTCTGACTAAAGGATGACATTTATGGATATTAAGTGTGAGGAAGTGAATGTCTGCCTCCGCTCCTCTCATTTCACACATGTCACACCAGGCAGGATTTGTTTCCCAGTGCAAGATGAGCGGAGGCTCACTATATTAGAGGCGTGTATCTATTCTGCATCTTGCATGAGGCAAGACCCAAATTCAGAGTGAATATTTTTAACTCAAATCCTCACTTCTGGGGTCCCCGGGACAGAATATTTTGAGATGGGCGTCCATGGCCAAATACGTATCATTTTGGGGGTCCTTGACAGTTTGAGAACCGCTGATATAGGCAGATTCTTTAATGTATTCTAAATCCTAACAGTTTTCTGAAAAACGTATGTTGCTACAGTATATGTGGTTCTCAAACTTTGTCATCTACATCTACAACTTTGTCATCTACATGTTCACACCGGCTATTTTCAAAATCTTTGCCTCTAATATTTGACAATTTGGCAAATGTTTAATTTTTTATTTTAAAGGTATTAAAAAGATCTTAAATTGTCACTTTAGAAACGTGCATATACCCTCTATACACTTAAACTTAATGTTGGTTTGTTTACTGTTGAGTGAGAAAGCAATGTTGCACATTAACTTAATCATCTGGGGACCCGCCAAAATAATTGGGGGTCCCGACCCAGAGGTTGAGAACCACTGGAGTAGAGAACGTGTCGTCTCTCCAATCAGCTGTTTTCTGTGGGTTTGTGTGGCCTCGGTGGGAAGCAGAGTCCTGTCATTACTTTGTTGAGTCTTCTTTGACTGGTCAAGTGTCTGAGGGAGAAATGGTGATCTGACTGCCAGGCATCCTCGCATATTACACTGCATGTGTGTCCTTGAAAAGTGAAAATTTAAGTGTGTTGTGAGAGTATTATATTATGTGTGCATGTGTGTGTGCTTCTTATACCGTATGTATGCAGATCATGTCTTCATTCTTTTGTTCTCATGGTCATGAGCAGCCATGCACATCTGATGCTGGCAAGCGGTTGTTGTGCACGTGTGTGTGTGTGTGTGTGTGTGTGTGTGTGTGTGTGTGTGTGTGTGTGTGTGTGTGTGTGTGTGTGTGTGGAGCTGTGTTGACATGTTTTAACATCCACATGTATTATGTACAGACAGTGAAAGTAAAAGAGGGCGTGGCCGAGGATTACAAAGAGACACAAGAAGGCTGGCAGCTCAGAACAATGGGATCGGGTTAATATGATAGCGGATGGATGGATGCATTGGTGGCATAACAACGCATTATCAGCTTGTAGATCGGTAATTCTCAAATAGCCAAAATGGGGTTAAAGTGTTTAAACTGACTTTGATGCTATATTGACACATTTAGTTGGGGACCCCCTTTGAGGACCCATGGGGTCCCTGGACTGGACTGTTTTCCACACAGATAAAAATGGTAAAAAAAATAAAAAATAAATGTATGTTGCTATACTGTATATATAGCTAAATTCTAAAATGACACAGATGCTTTCCCTGTTTTAATGGGTTAATTGACTTGTATAATCGTCGCTGTTAGGCAGGAACTTTGCTTATGTCCAAAACTGTTACTTTTCAGGAAATGTTTTCCGATGGTTGTAGTTACTATTTTGTCACAATCTCTTTGGATGGTTTCAACAGCATTAACATCAACTCATCAACCTAAGCCAGTGGGGTCCAGGGACCCTCAGGGTTCCTTGAGGGGGTTCCAAATGGACCCTTACACGAGTTCAGTGATGAAGGTCCTTGAAATTAAAACGTTTGAGAAACACTTACTTATACTGTATAAGTAAGTCTTTGTCAAACTTTTTAATTTCAAGGACCTCCAGTAGCCTATGTATGGCTGCATACATACATACATATGCAGCCATGTGCTCACACACTAATGTGGGCACCACTGCACTTGCACAAAAGCATGCCCTTCTGATATCCATATATATATATATATATATACAGTATTCGAGTTGTATAGCTTCACCTCTGCGATGCATAACCTCCATACCTACACCCTGAAGCCATACGGCTCCATTTGGGTCCGTCCTCTTACAATCGGGGAAAACGGTGGAGCTTGTAGATCAGCTATTTTCGGCGCACAGCGCACGGCACAGGGCGGGCGACGCAACCAAGCATAACAGGGCTTTTCCTGAAGGGAGGCGACGCTGTTGAAAGACCTCTCTTTGTGTTTGTCCCTCCATGTGTCACTCTCACTCCCTATGTCTCTCTCTCTCCCCATCTCTCTCTCTCACACTCTCTTTCTCTCTCTCTCTCTCTCTTAAGAAATAGTTGACTAGCCTTAGGGCTTTTCTCTCTATATCTGGTCAGTGGTGATGAATTGAGTGTGTGCGCGCGCGCGTGCGTGCGTGTCCTTGCGTGTGTTTGTGTGGTTGTGAATGAGTTTTCTCTGTTGTGTTGCTTGCTCCTTGCCTTGGAGGACAGGGAGAGTGAAAAGGGCCTTACCTAATGTGTCAGCATACTGGTCACCGTTTTTTCTTTTCTTCTTTTTTTTTTATACACTCACGCGTGCACGTGCATGTGGATGTTTGCGCATGTCCCTGACTGTGTCTATGGCATGTTCTTTATGCGTGTGTGTGTGTGTGTGTGTGTGTGTGTGTGTGTGTGTGTGTGCGTGTGCGTGTGCGTGTGCGTGTGCACATGTGCGTGTGTTGCCATGTGGCTGGTGGCCGGTCCCACAGTAGCGCGGGTGATTAACGAGCGACACACATAGGCGCTGACAGTCCAAACGCTCGCCGCTCCCTCCCCTCCGCCACTGGGGAATCATGGGTAATTTCTGCCACTTCTTGGTTTAAGAGCTCTCTGGGGGCAAGATGCAGAAGGAAACTTGGAAATATGTATCGAAATACAATATGAAAAAGTACAGCTACACTGTAAAAATTTTAAAGTTGAGAAAACTCAAAATTTTAAGGCAACAAACTTCAGAAAACTTTTAAGTTAGACAACCAAACATAAACTTTTAAGTTTTGAACTTGAGTTGTTTGAACTTAAAATTCTTTGTTGCCCCAACTTATATAGGTTTTGCATTGGTTTGTTCTACTTTCAATTCTGAGTTGCCCCAACTTATAATTTTATGTTTTGTGTTTTAATGATATATTTTATGTTTAGCTTAACTTTCAATTCTGAGTTACCCCAACTTATAATTTTATATTTTGTATTTTAATTATATATTTTATGTTTAGCTTAACTTTCAATTCTTAGTTGCCCCAACTTATAATTTTATATTTTATGTTTCAATTATATATTTTATGTTTAAATTGACTTTCAATTTTGTTCTCTTAATTCAACTCTGTTGCCCTCAATTACAATTTCATATTGTAGCAAATGTAATGTTGCTACAATATGAAATTGTAATTGAGGGCAACAGAGTTGAATTAAGAGAACAGAATTGAAAGTCAAGCTAAACATAAAATGTATCATCAAAACATAAAATATAAAATTATACCATCTGTCACCTTTAAGGGTAATAATAATACTAATAATACTAATAATGCAATTCAAGTTTGAGTCACAAAAGAATTGCACTGTAACCAATACCTTAAAATAAATTACAAAAACAAAATGTACAATCAAACCTTTTTTTATTATAACAATGTTTTCCCACAAAATTATAGTCACTTGTAAAACACAGACACAGTAAAATTGTAGGCTCTCTGTGTTAAAACAGGTTTAGTATATTAAATGTACAGTATAGCCTACTGTACCTACTGCAGTGCATACACCAAATAGTACAGAACAACTAGGGTTTCCTGCAAAACCACCAAGATTAGACCAATATTTAATTTGTTTTAGTTTAAATAAACGTGAGCTCTGAAGTCACATCGATGTGGACTTGAAGAATTGTTCATATACTAACTAGCATGCATCACATCTTGAACATCAAATCCAATGAAGCAGGTTGAAATAAAATTGCATACATAACTAGTGATGCCAAACTATTAATCTAACAGAAACAGTTTGGAAAGCACTAACATGGCTTCTTAGATTCAGAACTTCTCAGAAAAGTATTCAGTGCACATGTGAATCAAAATATAACCCAGTGGTCTTACACCAATTTACACACAAATCTTAGACCAATATTGAATTTACAAGCTACATGGTTAAGAAAATCTGTTAGGCGCAGGATAACAGTAAGGGAACATACGAAATAGGGAGAAAGAAAAGAGAGAAGTTGAGATAAAGAACAGAAAATGCAGAGAGAGAATAGAGTGCCTGGATTCACTGAAGGAGTTTGTTTTGCAAGGATCTGACCCTTGCTGAGAAATCAGTTCCAAGTCCCATGAAAACCTTCTGAATTGTTTCAAATGTGTACCTCAGATCTTTTGGGTACTGGAGGTTTAGAGCATAGATCAGTCCAAAGAGGCAAGCCACCGCTGTTGGTAGGTCAGGGAGATCTTGAAGGACAATGTGTTCTTCAACAATAACAGCAACGTTTTGGACTCTGGACGAAGGAGCTGAACTATCATCCTCCATCACAGTTAGGACACCCACAATGATGTCCTTAGTCTGCTTCTCCTCTGGGTCAGTTTCCTTGGGATGAAAAACAGGAGATGGTCAACACATCTACTGCAATTATTTCGTCATTAAAGTTCTATGGCTCACAAAAGGCTATTACACTATTGACTAAAATGATTCCAATTATTGTATAAACAAGATTGTCCCATTGTATGTATCGTTAGACATACAGTATTAAACATTTCCATCTACACCAAAAATGTACCCCCCATATTATATAGAATATCACACCAATCATACCAGCACGAGGACAGTGGGAACATGTCAACATCAAGTACAGCATAAATAAAATCTAAAAATCAGCATGTTTAATAAAAGTATAATAAGCCACTCACAAGACAGGTCCTGAACAGCTTCTGATGACGGTCTCGAAGATACAAGGGAAGGCCCTTCAAGGCTGCAGTCTGCCGATGTGCTGTGATGTCAGATGTCTGGAACACACGCACACACACACACACACACACACACACACACACACACACACACACAGTGTAAACTGATATGGTTTGTTATAGTTGGGTTAAACCTACACATCTTAAAAAGGGATATCAACAGATTATACGACTGAATATAGACAGATTTAATGTTTTCTTTTTTTTAATGGACCTGTTGTGTAGAGTTACAATTTATGCCCATGATAATGTCCAGAGAAATGGTATTATGTCTGACATTTACCTCATTATCCAGCTTCTCCAGCAGTTGATCCATCTCAGGTGGAAAAGCTGTGCTTCTGGCCCGATACAGTTTAAGGAGTCCTGGAGTGTGCTGACTAATGGCTACTCTGAAGTCATCCATTAGGTTCTTGTTGGTGATACGATGAAACTCTTCTATGATCTGTTGAATACATTTAGAACCACTTTAAATCTTCTATTCAAAGTCAAACACAATTTCAACATCCCAATATGCAATTTATCAACAGATGTAAGCAACTAGATAGTCTTAAATCAAATAAAATCAGAAACACAACATATAATTCTTTGCTCAGCTGCTTACCTGTGACTGGGAAAACAGAGCAGGCCACCGCTCATGGACCTCTGACACCATGGGCTGTATCTCAACAATCTCTCTGCGCCTCAGGGAGAAAGTCAGTTCCATCTGTTGCTTTATGAGTGCAACATTTGTATCCTTCTTCTTTACCATCTCAACCATGGCCAGTCTTACATCCTCCAGCGAGTCATCAGTATGGTTATCAGGATGGTCAGGGACATGGTTCATCTCCCCTCTCTTTGGTCTCTTCAAAGAAGCACCTGCACCATCATCTTCATTGCGCCTTCTTTTGCGATTAATGCTGACCTCAGCACAGCCTGCCTCACGTAGCTTGGACCTGTAATTACCAAATTTGGAATTTCATGCTTTGTATCCATCCATCATACCCAGTTTCACCACTTGGTTCTCGTAGGCAGGGGTGTTTGGTGATGAGAGCAGAAGCAACAGACGCAGTCTGTTCTGGTTCAGGATAGGCTTTCTCTTCAAACACTGCTTTTGCAATCTTATCCAAAATGTCAATCTTCATGTCTCTTGTCAGGTTGATGCCTTTCTTGGTCTTCTCATATGACTCATTGCCTTTGCGTAACGTCAATTCCACATCATAGGAGAAGTCTGGAATGGGGAAGGGGGAAGGCCACTCTGCTACACTTCGCAGATAATTCCTGATAAAAGCAGAGGGACTCTGGGGTGACTCTGTGGAGGTTAAACTGGCGGTGTCCAGGGAAGACGCAGAGTCTGATTCTTGCAGGTCAACTTGTACCAGTGGCTCATCCCAAAGAATGTGCAAGATTACACGTTCAGGTGGCAATTCTTGAATATCAAACAGATTACAGGGAATGTTATCAAAGGCTGGGTCCTCAAACTGTAGTGTAAAGCTGCCTTGAAGTTGAAGTTTTTCACGAAGAATGCTTAGCAAATCTTCTACTGATTCAGGTACTTGAGGAAGCACGACTTTACGTGACAGTTTGGGGGAGATTTTCACCAGCAGTAATAAACCCTGTGTTAGATGAGGAAAAGAAAGGGGAAAAGAAGACAAATTCCAGAAGAAAAGAATAAGATTACTAAACAAGGCAGTAGTTTTAACTGAATCTGCAGGTATCAAAGATCAATTCAATGTTTTTAAATATATTTTTAAGAATAAATATTAAATGTAGGTCCGATCTTTTTAGTAACAAATCATGTGGGAAGATTTCTGTTGACATTATCAAATGGTGGTCCACAGTGAGCTCTACAAATATTAGTGTACCCACATGTGCTTCTTCATATACAAATTTAAATGATTAAGTGGTCATGGATTTGTAAGAGCATTTAAATATAGGTATCTGATTTGAATGGAAGAAAGAGAGAGTGAAAATATATATTCTTTCAATGAAGTGTAATCAATTGACTTACCATGTTGTGTCCCTTTAATGGTTGAATTTGCAATGCATTGCATAATTCTGTAAGACAAAAGGTGACAACATGAGCTGAAATTAGCTGAGCAAATTAAATAATTTAAGATGAAGAATTTTGCCTAAGGCATAGAGATGAGAACCAGGTTTATGGCACTTAACCTCTCAAAGCCACAATCAAATCACCTGTGCAGCAGCCTAACACCACCTAGAACCAGGTGTAATCTAGATCTAATTAAAGTAGTCCCTGGCTAATGCAGTTATTGCAGTACATTGCATATCAAATTATTTATGTTAAATGATGTTGTAGGCCTACACTTCATGATTGTTACTTGATGTCAGTGTTGCATCTATGGTGAAACGGTATTCTCTGTGTTGAGCTGAAAATAACTACAAGCCAAATACCTACAAGCCACTTTATGGATGATCAGGTACCACCTGTGAGCTTGTAGTCAGTCTATTTTTTGGAGTGACACCACCAAGTATAAATCATGATTGCTATAACTCATGTGACCACCAATTGGATTAAATTCATATTTATTGAATAACATGGAATATATGGTTCCATCTGCAGCCGACTGAAAGATTGCAACATCCATGGCCATGAGGTAAGCTCTGCAAAACCAGCGTGGCAAAACCAGGTTGGGTTTCAGGGCTAATCAGTCCATGCACAATAACTGCACAATTTTTTTTTATTACATGATACATGTGGCTCTGAATCAAACCAAATGTGCCCATTTTAGACATTTTGAATTAAATTAATAGTGCATGCCCAAAATTCAGATAAGTTACTTGAAAACCACATTAAGTTGCAAACAGTCAGTCAGTGGTGTAAAGTAACTAAGTACATTTACTTAAGTACTACTTAAGTATAATTAAGGTACTTTCACTTTACTGGAGTATTTCCAATTTCCAATACTTTTACTTCTACTCCACTACATCTCAGAGGCAAACATTGTAGTCTACTTTTACTCCACTACAAAAAAAAACATACATTAACCACTTAAAAAAGCAGATCTACAAGCTCACATTGCAACGCTGGGACACATTGTGAGCCAGTTGTAGATCTGCTATTTTCAAATATTTTTTATAGAACCTATAATTGAAAACATGAAATGGGACATTCTGTGTTATGAGTACTTTTACTTTTGGTACTGTAAGTACTTTTGGAAGCCAATACGTTTTCACTTTTACTCATGCATAATGAGTACTTTTACTTTTGGTATTTTAAGTACATTTTAAAGCCAATACTTTAACTTTTACTCAAGTAAATGTAGATTTTCAGAACGGAGTATTTCTACATTGAAGTATTAATACTTTTACTTAAGTAAAAACATCTGAGCGTTACATTTTCCATCAGACAGTTTCCTCAAAGTTACAGGATTGTCTCTTTACAACAGAAGCTTGTTACAGATGTTACATTTGAGCATAAATTGACATCAACTCGAGTAAAACCTGGTTCACTGTCTGTCTCCACCATGGCCATGCTGTCTGCTCTGTAGTGTGTGTGTTTGGGGAGAGATGTGGGGACAAGCTGGGCAGTTCACTAACTGATTAATCTCTCTTAAACTGTTGGTAATGCCTGTCCACTTTAACAATCATTTATCACACCATAAATAGTGACACAATGTTTTAATTTATTTGAAAAGTTGGTTAAATCTTACCTGGTTAAACGTGTGGCTTCAGTTGCAGCTCCAGGGTAAACAATACAGTGCAGAATGGGGGCGGAGTTCTTCAATTGAGTCAACTCAGAAAGTTGGCATTTGCGCCTTTCAAAACAAGGACTCATGAGTTAGCAGAACTTTTGCTCCTTGTTGTGACTCCAAACTGAAACATGTTAGTTTGTAGAACTCACCAAGTGACTTTGCAACTTACAACTAGCTAGGTTTGTTGGTCTGACTTAAGTTATTGCCTCAATGTTAATATTTTATAATTCCATGTCTTAACAACTTAAAATGCATTTTTAGCCCAACAAATATGAGTTGGACTTTTTACAGTGTATAGCACTGAGCTTCCTGAACCTGTGGAGCACAGTGTTCATTTTGACAGCAATAAAATGACTTGTCTTTTAGTTCAACATGGTCCTGGCTGGTCAGGCTAGTCTTCCTCTTGACTTCATGTACCTTCATAATGAATGAAACGGCGGTTGCAACCGTCGTTTGATCCACGCAGGACACCTGTGTTACAGGCAAACACCCAGCGGTGTCGTACTGTCGGTCTCTATAGTGCATCATCTGCTATACTTTACGGGTGTTCAAAGTGGGGCTGTAGGGGGCCCAGTTGGAAATTGAACATTAAAATAAATAAATATTTACATTTCACAGTATACTATACATACATACACACCAACCTGCTCACCGGGAGCAACTATAGGGGTTCAGAGTCTTGCTCAAGTACACTTCGACATTAACTCTGGGGGAACCCGGGATCGAACTGGGATCCTCGCGGTTCCCATCCGGCCGCTCTACGGGCTACTCTACCCCTGAGCCATTGCCGCCCCTATGATACATACATAAATACACATTTCAAATCAAATTCAACCCATAACATGATTCTGTTTAACCACTGTCCCTATTTTAGACTTTGTTTTGTCTGTCCTTGTCTGTGTGTTGTTAGTGTGGTGTGAAGACATCTTCCTGTTGCTCCTCACCCACCTAACCCCTATCACACACACACACACACACACACACACACACACACACACACACACACACACACACACACACACACACACACACACACACACACACACACACACACAGGGTTACACATGTGAAAGGAAGCCCTTCACGTCATTTATCTTGTCTCTCCTCGTTCATCCCCTTGAAAGAGAGACTTGCAGTAAATCTCCAGATTCAGGTCTTCCCTCCACTTCTTGTGTAGCAGATTTTCACGGATTTCATAGATGGATTCATAGACTTGTTTGACTGCTGTCATCAGTCTATGTTGGATTCGTGTTAATGTGTTCTTTCAGACATTTAAAGGAGTAGTTCACCCTCAAAATGACTTTTTTTCTATTGATTAGTCACGCCATGGAGAGTAGAGTTCAATAATATTTTTAGGTTTTTGTCACATTCCTAAGACAAAAATTTAATTTGAGTAAATGTACCCATTGATTCCGGATGGGGACCCGTTTCGAAACGGGTCCCCATCCGGAAAGAATGGGGGTACATTTATTGTTATCACATTTTTGTCTTAGGAATGTGACAAAAAACTAAAAATATTATTGAACTCTACTCTCCATGGCGTGACTAATCAATAGAAAAAAAGTCATTTTGGGGGTGAACTACTCCTTTAACCACTTAAGCTCTACACCAAACCTATTTTTGGCTAAAGTTCTCCTCAGAATAGGGAGGCGAGGGTTCAAGTTGTTCATTTAAAATAATTATCCGATCACACGAAGACTTTGGTGGCCCCCCTGTAGTAACTCTGAGGACCACCTGTTGAAGATCCCTGATAGGACAATAAATAACAAAACACATTACATTTGAAATGTGGCGATATGAGGTTCCTCCATGACCATCAGCTACGGTACATTGTGTCACTGACAGGTGTTGATGGCTCAGCTCCGAGGCAAGACATGCCTCCTGTTTTATTTCTTCTTATCCGAGGCTTTTCCAGTGTCCTTGACAGTTTCAGTGCTGATGAATAGCAGCGTGCTAATTGGCCGAGACACGGCGAGATCAGGGACAGTCGGCTGAAAGCAATCGAACTGTTTGGCACAGGCACCCCTCTTTGCCACCCAGGGGTGGGGTGTGTGTGTGTGTGTGTGTGTGTGTGTGTGTGTGTGTGTGTGTGTGTGTGTGTGTGTGCGCGCGCGCACACGCGCCACAGAGATGCCACGGATGCGTCGCTAACAAGGCCTTGGGAAAGTAGAGAGCGCGGCACACTACTGTTAGCGTTGTCGACTAATTGAGTGTTTAGCGATGCCAAGAGGACCTTGGCTGCTAAATAAAGTTAAAGTGTTTTGTTCTCCCCTCTGTAAACTGAAACGATGAACAAATTCAACAAGAGAAAGTGAACAAGTTAGATTTACAATTTAAAATACAAACTTAGAATTCTGTCTCCTTTTCTTTTTCGACCCATTATCTATCGCTAGCTCTCAGGGGCGTCACAATGGGGGGGGGGGGGGGGGGGAGTGGGACTGAGTCACCACTAGGGCCCAAGGTGGAGGGGGCAGGGGGCTTTAATTATTTTATACTTTAGCTATTGAAAAATAGCTAAAGTACAGATATACAAGCTCACAGCGCGCACCCGCGCTGTGAGCTTGTATATCTGCTATTTTCCAAAAGTTAAAGCATAAAATGTGAGTGAATCCTTGAACCCAGGGCCCAGAATTTGGTGGGACACCCCTGCTCGCTCTCATGTTACTGCCCCTCTTCTGTCTTTCCCTCTCTTCCCCGCCACTGCTCGGGGAGGTAGAGAAACTATCCGGGATCAAATGACTGATTATAAGTAGTTGCGGGAGCGTGGGTCACCCGGCAACCGACAAAACAAGCAGTTGGCAGCTGTTGGAACGTTATGCCTGATTTCTACATGGCTCCGCACCATGTCGCGCAGCAGAGAAGAAAAAAGAAGAAGACAATCTGCAAGCATGGCGGGCGGCTATAATCTCTGCGCAACACTAGCGCGCAACTAAGTGTAATTTATCAGGCCTTAGGGTCTCAGTCGGCAGTTCTTTATTTTTAACAAGATAGGCTTTAATTGTTTTAATGGTGTTATACGTTTTACGCAGCAATTCTCCTCTCATGAGAGAACAGTAACACTTTCTATGAATTCCATGACTATAATGTGTTAGAAACACACTTATAAGGAATTATAACTAATTATAATCTGTTTTTAAATCAAACATAATCATAGTTACTAGACTGCGGTCTCATATAGGACTATATATGTATTTTGTTCCCTAATCTTAATGCCATCAGTGTATGACCTTGTATGGGCATATCGGTCGAATTGGCATCCTGGACAACCGAATTTCCATATGTGCCCATATATGGGCATATAGGTATCATCTGCGGCCAGCGGCGGTTCTTGAGATAATTCTGTGCAACTACAGACGCGCGCACAGGGAGAGATTTCCTGCATTTATAGATAAGATCATAAATATGAATATGCTTTAGTAATCGTCATATAGCACATTATAAAGCCTTTTTATATAAGCATCTTATAATGACACAAGGCTTATAAGTCTTCATAGGAAGTTTTACCCAGTGAACATTCACCCTTCATGTTCCTCCATTGTTGCATCACCCCTCATTCTCCTCATGCAGTTTTGGTGTCATGGTTGAAAGTTCCTTTTTTCTTTTTGTAGTTGCCCTGGCAACCGAGAGTGGAATTCTGTTGGGGTCTTCCAGTGGTCTGGTCATGTTGCTGAGTTGAATGCAGATTGGCCTGGCGCCTCTCTCCAGACCTGCATATTTCATAATATCATACATTTTAGGCCTAGAATTATTGACTGCTTTAACTATTGAAAAATAGCAGATATAGGCTACAAGCTCACAGCGTGGCACGAGCTTGTGGATCTGCTATTTTTGAAAAATCGTGAAAATTAGAATTTTGACCCGATTCTATTAGTGTCTTTTGAATCCTTCTAAGATTTTTTGAAAGACCTATGTTTCTATGACAGCAATCTGGCCAGCCATCATCAAAGAAAAGGTCCTTTTCACTTAAATGGAGCTCAGTTAGTCTGTTCTTGAGAGACTACTATGTCAGTGGTTCTCAAACCTTTTCATGTGAAGGACCCCCAAAATGATATGTATTTGGCCACAGCCCCTATCTCAAAATATTTAGTTCCAGGGACCACCCAGAAGCAAAATTTGAGTTGCAAACGTTCGCTTTGAAAATACATATAGTCAAAGATTTGCACACATTTTCACAACTTTTTCAAAAATAGCAGATCTACAAGCCCGCAGCGCGGCACTCGGTGCCGCGCTGTGAGCTTGTATATCTGCTATTTTTCACTGGTTAAAGCATTCAATAATTCTAGGCCTAAACAACATTTTCACATGTTTGTCCACGGATTTGCGTTAGAAAAACGTTGATCTGCTATTTTTGTTCCTCTATCACATCTCTACACTAACACATTGAAGAGATTGGATCTCCTCCAGTCAGTCTCCCTCTCCTTCTTTCACACTCCACCAGGAATTTGATATTTTCGGTCTCTGCCTTTGGCCTGCGATACAAAATAGAACCACATTTAACTGCGACGCCTCCTGCGTTTCGTCACACCAACCCTCAGTGGGGCTCGGGAAATTAAGTGAAAACGTTACTGTCGAAACAGACATTTAGAACCTCTTGCCGAAGTAGGTTATGATAGAGGAGCAGATTGTTTTTCTTATAATATCAACAAATCCACATGGACAATTTCTTTAAAATAGAGTAAGAGACATTACATTACACTTCATCACATTACACACGTGTACCGGTGCACACGGACAATGTCTTAGAGATGTTTTTAACTAAATCGACTGTTCTGAAAAGTAAAGTAAAAGTAAAGTATATCACAGGTGACATCACCTATGTAAAAGGTCCATATATGAAGATCCCTGATGTCATCTATTTACATCACTGGCCAGCATAAAAGGGATTGTATGTTGTGATGTCATGGGAACCTCTCTAACAGAATCCTTTTTATGCCCATATATGGAGATCCCTGATGTCATCAATATTAAGCCCATGTCTAACAGGACTTCATATGGGAATGCCCATATATGGAGGAAGACAGCCCATATCTGTGTGGCTGGTTCAGACAGATCTCCATGTATGGGCATAAAAGGGATGTACTATATACAGTACATGGATCTCCATATGGGTACCAGGGGTCTCCATATGGGTAACTGGTCCGATATACAGTACATCACTGGCCAGATGGCCAAGAATTGGCGCAAACTCTCCCTTTAGGATCGGGATTCGGGATCGGCACACCGGCGGCCCGGGCTATAATCATAAT
Organism: Nannobrachium achirus; assembly: GCF_963921795.1. NCBI lineage: Eukaryota > Metazoa > Chordata > Actinopteri > Myctophiformes > Myctophidae > Nannobrachium > Nannobrachium achirus. Next base: position 19,225,268 of record NC_137821.1, read on the forward strand.
CATAATAAACGATTTGAAGTCACATTGCCCTGCCCTAACTCTCAGTCAAGTTCAAGTGGGGCATATTCATCATGTACCGTAGTAGTTAGTTAACACATTTCCCGGTACGGTAAAATCTAAAAACATTTTGGCGTAAATGGGGGCTAAAGTGTTGCTTTTCCAGGTTGAGCAGGGTAGGCGAGTGGTGGAGCTACTGTAGTAAACACCTCAGTTTGTACTCAGTGAAACTGCTAGCCCCGCCCAAGGCGTTTTATGTAGCCTATGTTCCAATTGGCTGGATTTGTCTTCAAACAGGAACTCGGATCATAACTCGCCACGAACCACGAGTTCAAAGGCCACGTACGCTACTGCCCAAGTTCTTCCTGGAATCATGTGGTCTGTTGTAGCAGTGCCAACCACACACACACACATGCACGCGTGCACGCACGCGTGCACACACGCACGCACACACGCACGCACACACACACACAAACCTTTGGCCTCTCGCCGCAGTTGGGAATTAGCATGTGCTGATTGACAAAGGCTTGGGGGGTAATAATCATTTTTTTTACCCCCAGAAAACTGGGTTGTGCGTTTGTGACTATGTTGATAGCAATTAGTGGGTCTATTATTTGTCAAGGGAGTTGTGGAAGGTTTGATGGTACTGGGGGTGGAAGAGGGTGGAGGACAGAGAAGTAGGGATGGGACGATAAGCGATATTATCGTTTATCGTGATAAAAAACACTTGTGATAATGGTATCGCGGAGATTTCATTTACCGTGAAATCATCCTCCGCCATGCACTGGGATCAATTCACCTTTTATTTGCCGAGCTGCATATCCGGTACCATTTAAACCCTCTATTGGTAAAACTTACTTATATACGTACTTGATACAGTCTTTTTTTTCACACTCTTTGCCAAAGAATAGCCAAATGTTATTGGCAAATGTTCCGCCCCAGGATAACGGATGTTGGGGATATTCTGATCATCGCGATAATATCGTAAATCGCGATTTCTTTGGTCACAATAATCTTGATATGACATTTTCATATGGTCCCATCCCTACAGAGAAGAAAGAAATAGACTTGTTCTCCCTGTCTGTCTGCCTCTCTCTCACTCTCACTGACTCTCTGTATGTCTCTATCTGCCACTCTCTCTCAATTCAAAGGGACTTTATTGGCATTGGGAAACATGCCCCGCTCCCAGGGGCGTCACACCAAATTCTGGGCCCTGGGTACAAGGATTCACTGCGGGCCCCCCATGAATGTTAACTATTGAAAAAATAGCAGATATACAAGCTCACAGCGCGGCACCGAGTGCCGCGCTGCGAGCTTGTAGATCTGCTATTTTTGAAAGATTGTGAAAATGTGTGGAAGAAACCTATGTTTCCATGTCAGTGGTGCTCAAACTTTTTCATGTCAAGGACCCCTAAAATGATATGTATTTTTTGTGCTTAAAAAATACATATAGGCCTATTCAAAGATTTGCACACATTTTCACGACTTTTCAAAAATAGCAGATCTACAAGCTCGCAGCGCGGCACTCGGTGCCGCGCTGTGAGCTTGTATATCTGCTATTTTTCTATAGCTAAAGTTACTAGGGCCCCTCCACCTTGGGCCCTAGTAACCCAGTCCCACTTTCCTCCCCCTTGTGACGCCCCTGCCCCGCTCCGTCTCTCCCCTGATTGTTCATTCCAACGTGTCTTCGCCAGGCCCGTCCACCGGGGGCACACTGTGCGGAGAAGCAATTCCGCCAAAGTGTCCCGCCTGTGACGGCCGGGCGGGCCAGCTGTGTTTGAGCCTGTGTGGGTCCAGCAGACTGTTTGTTATTGTGATTGGAACAACAATTTTTGTTTTCTTGCTTTGTTCTCTTGTCGAGGACAGGGGGAGAGAGAGAGAGAGAGAGAGCGTGAATGAGTGAATACATTTATGGGAGAGAGAGAGAGAGAGTACTGGGTGTAAACACAGGCAGGTATAATGAGATTCCCCCATGCTTCTTCCACTCTGCATAAAATCAAACGCCACCTCACAACCTGAGCAGGGCAAACAAAAAGCCATGCACGACACGTGCGCGCGCGCCGAGCACACACAATTATTGAGCACTTCTTTTGTCCCGCTTGCCCATTTTGGACAGGTTGTGTCTATGCAAATCTATAGTCCGGAGCTCACCCCGGGGAGAGAAAACCCAATTTATATTTCAGTGACAGCGTGCAGAGAGAGACATGCGCACGCACATGCATGCACACACACACACACACACACACACACACACACACACACATACACACACACACACACACACACACACACACACACACACACACACACACACACACACACACACACACACACACACAGATACGGAGAGAGAGAAAGAGAGAGAAAGACAAAGAGAGACAGAGAGAATACTTGCTTGCAATTATGTGTTGTTCACATTGTCTTTGTCCAAGCCGACTGTGACTGACCGTTCGCTTCGCTTTTGGTTAATCCCTGTTTTTATTATCACCTTCCCTTTTTGTCTGCCCCCCCTTCCCCCACCCCCCACCCCACACACACACAGACTCGTACACGCGCACAAAGGAAAAGCAAAAATCCCCAAAAAGCGGCTTAGCAGCTGAGATTCCTGGAGTCTCTCAGATCTCAGAGAGATCAGTGAAAGCTGCTCTGTGATGGAGATCCAGCAGTCTGGTCCGTTGTCGACATGCAGAGCCCGTGTAAATCCTACATTTACACTCCACGGTACAACAGTGTCCCTTGCCAAAAAGAACGCATCTTATTAACTGTACTTACTACACTCAGTCCGTACACTCCGCCTTCCCCTTCTACACCTCATGAAAATAGCTGATCTACCGTGTACTGTACATAGAAAATGAGTGCACAATACTATTATTGAAGCTTCAGCGTTAGTTTATGCAGGACACAAGAGTCTTGCCTCGCCTAGCTGTAGTCAGAGCTTGTAGATCGGCTATTTTTTGGCATATGTTCCGCCCCAGGATAATGAATTTTGATTGTCGCGATATTATGGTAAATCGCGATTTCTATTGTCACAATAATTGTGATATGAAATGTTCATATTGTCCCATCCCTAGTCATACTTATTCTGAAGAAAACCCGGAGGCTTGACATTCAATAAATCGGTTTTATGATCAAAACAAGAACTATAATGGTGTGCATTAAATCAAAAATTTGCAACAGGCAAGACCAGCTCTTTGCCCACGGACGCATTTTGTCCGTATACAGACATATCGATGACCCCTGACAGTGATCTACAAGCTCACAGCAGTGCACATCCCATTGTTACGCGTTGTGAGCTTGCAGAGCTGCTATATTTCCGCAGAATGTTCGTCCCCCGAATAGGGTTACACTGTAGGGTTAATGCGGTATAAAGTGTGAGCCTGTGCATGTTTCTGTCATTCCAGTGGCCCATGGAAAGAGGACATTCCATCTGTGTGTTACAGCCTTGTAAAACCTCCTTCTCTCTTCCCCCCCAAGTCCGGAGAATTGAGCTCTGTTTTTTGCCTTACGTTCTCTGCTGGTAGCATAATAGTGACAGACTGTGCTGTCACTCTTCATTTAGACGTCAAAGTGCTTTACGCCAGTAGTGCTTGATTGTGGCGAAGGGGAAATAGTGTGTGTGTGTGCGTGCGTGCGTGTGTGCGTGCGTGCGTGCGTGCGTGCGTGCGTGCGTGCGTGCGTGCGTGCGTGCGTCAGCGCGTGCGTCAGCGCGTGCGTTTGTGTGAGAGAGAGAGAGAAGTTTCTGTCTGCCTTTGTCCACCCTCCTCTCCCCATCTATTCCTCGTTTTCCCATATTACTGGAAGAGAGATCCAACAGCCAATTTTCTTGGAAGCGCACTGTTCCACTGGCTTGGCATTCGGTGTTTGGTCACACTGGTGTGTCTGCATGTGCGTGTGTGTGACTGTGTGTGTGTGTGTGCGCGTGTGTGTGTGTGTGTGTGTGTGTGTGTGTGTGTGTGTGTGTGTGTGTGTGTGTGTGTGTGTGTGTGTGTGTGTGTGTGTGTGTGTGTGTGTGTGTGTGTGTGTGTGTGTGCGCGTGCGTGCGTGCGTGTGTGTGTGTGTATTATTTCCCTGGCCAGTGTCTCTCCTCACATCCATCACAGTGACTGCCAGAAAGTCCCCATGACTTCATTGTCATTAGCACGGTTTGGCTGCGAGAGGGCCTGGACCGTAGCTCACTGGCAGAGGAGCTGTATAGCTCCAATGGACAGCACTCTCGCTGCGTCTTTAACCCCTTCAGTAGCACCAGGGATGGGACCATATGACATTTTCATATCACGATTATTGTGACCAAATAAATCACGATTTACGATATTATCGCGATAATCGAAATAACCCCAACATCCATTATTCTGGGGCGGAACATTTGCCCAAAAATAGCAGATCTACAAGGTCACAATGCGTTGCAGCGTGACACTTTGTGAGCTATTTATTGGCAAAGAGATTTGGTAGAGAGTTAAAAAAAAGACTGTATCAAGTATGTATATTATAAGTACATTTTACCAATAGAGGGTTTAAGTGGTCCCGGATATGCAGCTCGGCAAATAAAAGGTGAATTGATCCCAGTGACAGAGAACGATTTCACGATAAATTAAATCTCTACGATACGATTATCGTGGGTGTTTTTTAATCACGCTAAACTATAATATCGCTTATCGTCCCATCCCTATTCAGCACTATGTAATTCAAAACTATAGCAAAAGTATCAGCTCTACAATTAAGCTGTGTTGTGATGCGTTGTTGTGATCTTGTAGATGTTTTTTGTTTAGTTTTTGTCATTTTAGGAATTTTCGTTGCAAATTTCAGATTTTGCTATAGGATATTTTTAGTTTTATACATTTTATGAAAGCATTTACTTGTAGAATTGTCACCTATAATGACATGCCCTAAATAGGGATTCCAAGTTGAAACTGGTTACAGTGAACAGTAGGGCTGTCACAATCATTACATAATCGTCTAATCGCAATAATTTTACATAATCGCAAATATTTTGTCATAATTGTCATAATCGTGAATGTTGAAGAATGTTCATACATTTACAAACATTTTCAGAAATAGTGGAAATAGCCGATCTACAAGCTCCCAACACGTCGCGATGCGACGCGTTGTGAGCTTGTAGATCGGCTATTTCCACTATCAATGTTAATTTTAAGTAGAAAGTTGTCAAATATTTCAGTAATTTCTTTGTGTATTTAGGTTATGTGTCATATCTACCATGTGCAACTTCAAAGCCTAAAGGCCAAACAGAAATGTAATTATCAACGACAAAAAACACAATTAAATCATCATGTAAAATGTCATAATCGTGACAGCCCTAGTCATCTCACTCGTAAACACAGCATCGATTATACCAGTTGGTCATTGTTTATTTTTAGAGGTGCTCTACCACTTGCAGGTTCCTTGGGTATTTCTGGAATACATTTGCATCCATTCCACAGTAGCCAACAGTTAGAGTGTTCTTTTAACTCTGAGAGAGTACAAATTGACCGCAACTGGGTCACAAAGGAAAAAAAATAATCTTTGATTAAATAAGTAATTAACAAGGGGTGTCTCAAGGCTGTTAGTAATCATTTTGGAGCCAAGGTTTGAAGATAAATAATTTAATGGGCTGATGTTTTTTTCTTTTTTTTTTTTATTCCTTGGAGCTTATTTTTAGCTTTGGTCTTTGGATCTTTAAAATACATTTATTTAGCTAGTTATTATGTTGACATAATACTAGACATATTGCCCCTCATAAAACCGCTCTTCAGGCACAACCTAAAGTTATGTTGAAATTAAGAGAACGTATACCTGCATCATACCTGCATTGAAGACATGCTGACATATTGAAGACCTACAGTAAATACAAAAGTTAAGTACAGTACAGTAGCAACTACTAGAAAAATATGCTGTTGGCGTATAGAATATGCCAAACTTTTTGCACATGTACATCTGAGGATGCTCTTTTCTTTTCCTGTTGCTCTTTTTGCCTTTTGCACTCCTTTATTTTATTTTTATTTATTTTTAGATTATTATTATTATTATTTTTAGATGTGGTTTGCTGTTATTATATAGTTTTTTTGATATACGACTGCATTGTCTGAAGGATGCCAAACGAAAACAAATTTTACTCTTATGTACCTGTACAAAAGACGTAACAATAAAGTACAACCTTGAACCTTGAACCTTGAATACTACCCCAGTGGGATACTTGGGTTGATACTGACAGGATCGTTCACTGACAAACTGTTATTGTTGCTGCAGCGAGAGTTGTTGAGCATTTAAGAGGTGAATGTTGGTCTGCTTAAAGAGTGTAGATCAGGGGTTCTCAAACCTTTTTAGGCTGTGACCCCTAAAATCAACATATATGAACTGGGGACCCCCGCCCTGACAAGCACTTGGAATTGTAGTTTTTACTTTTTTTAATGTGACTCGGTTCCACAGATAAATATTGTGAAAATAGCTGATCTACATGCTCACAACGCCTCGCAGTGCGAGGCGTTGTGAGCATGTAGATCAGCTATTTTCACAATGTTCGCCTCTTGCTCACTTAATATTTGCCAGCTTGGCCAGTTTGGTATTAAAACGGTTGAAAATCCTTAAATTGTCACATTATATATGTGCAGAAACCCTGTATACACTTTACCGTGTGAGACATTTCTTTTACATTAAGCTAATCATCTGGGGACCCCAAGTTTGAGAACCACTGGTGTAGATTGAACCATTAGGAACGTGGCCATACATGATGGGAGGGTGTATGAGCGTAGGACCGGCTTGACTACTGTGCCTGTCTGATACTGCTGCAATGCTGCATTTGTGAACTGGTCCTGATCCTGTAATCTCAGGACTTAAACCTCGCTGTCTGTCTGGGTTAGTACTTGTTTTACCAGTTTTCTCAGCTTTTTCCTTTATACAACCTATACTGTATGTCTAGACTTTTAAGTGGAAGTGAGAATTGCCAGCACACAATACAGGTTAGGGTTAGTCCTTTTCTCATAGTTTATATACCTCTCTACGGACAGAACAACAGACCTTTAGGTGACACATTTCCACTCTTAACACCAGAAACATACGAGAAAATACTTCAGATGCTGCACTGAGAGAGGGGGAGAAATAAACTTTGAGACGAGGACACCGTTTCTTTAAAATCTTCACATACCTAGCGGGATTCTTTCTTTCTCTGGAGACATCTCAGTCTAGTCTTCAAAGTTTTTTTCAGCGTCTTCATTTGTAGCTCTCTCCATCTTCTCTTTATGTTCATCGGAAGATTTATGAGGCAGCAGGGGCTCAGGGGTAGAGTGGCCGCTTGGCAAACTGGAAGGTTCCCCGTTCGATAGCAGGCTCCACCAGAGTTAGTATCAAAGTGCCCTTGAGCAAGACACCGAACCCCTAATTGCTCCCGGAGCCTTGCAAGGTTTCCTCTGCCATCAGTGTATGAATGTGTGTGTGAACGGGTGAATGTAATGCACAATCTATAGAGGCGCTAGCCGCGCTATATAAATGCACCATTTGCCATGTATTTACCATTTACAGTACCCAGGGGGCTGTTAAGCCTGGCGTATTTTCAGTCCGCAATGCCGTCGTACGATTAAGTATAATTTCTGTAATAAGCGGGTGTAGGCAAAAACCTTTGACTGAACCCCCACAATGCACCTCTTGCACTTCACGTTAGGGGTGGGCAATATGGAAAAATACAATATCACGATATTCTTCCAAGCTGTATCACGATACAGGATCTTATCACGATTCTTTTCATGTTGTTTTTATGGTTACAACCTCTTACAGTACAAGGTAATAAAAACTTAAAGAAAAAGGAGTAACAGACCATTCAGACCAGTGGTCCTCAAATGGTGTCCAGGGACGCTGGGTTCCTTTTGAGAGGTCTAAATTGATACTTACAAGTATGTAACTCTGACAGTATACAGGTCCATTTGGTTTCATTTGTATACTGTCAGAGTTAAGGGGAGACCTTGACATTTTAAAGTTTGAGAACTACTGATTTAGCCAAAGACAAAAATGGAGGTTTAAATGAATTCTGCAACGAATCTCTGTATTAACTCATTAAAAGCCAACCCCGCGATGTCGCGGGAAAAGTAATAGAGTATCTATAGTGCCATCCACGCGATGTCGCGGGAAAAGTAATATATTACTGTAACGGCGAGTAAAAATACCTAGTACAATGGCCGACGCTCCGGAGACGAAATCCGCGCTGATTTGTCATCATCACGGCTCCACGAGCACACAATAGTCATCCCATAACATTGAGGTGGACGGGCCGCCTCATCTTTAATGTCCATTATCTCAAAACTACACTTTAGAAGCGAAGATGGAGGCAGATGCTCGCTTATAAAACACATGTATAAACGCTACGAGCCGATCCAGCATGGCTCCACATAAACAATGATCGGTTCAGTCGAAGGATCCGATGACGTCAGACCGGAAGTACTTCCGGTGGCCTTCAAAATAAGACAAAATAAGAGAACGGCCGTGAATGGGGGGGGGGTGGGAGGCACTCTGGATATTATAATCCGTTAATGTCTGAGGCTTTTAATGAGTTAACAATTCAACAGGATTTTTTATAAGGCTCCCTCATTGTGTCACAATATACGATATCTCTGAAAAGGAATATTGTGGAGACATTGTATTGTCTCAACGATATTTATTACCATATCGCCCACCCCTACCTCACGTGACACCCCACAACACCTGCCTTGTTAGGGTGGTAATAAACCACTGTGGAGTCCGCCACGCTCAACACAGACATTGTCTCTACGTGACGTTTAAGCCAGTGCCACTGGCAAGCGTGAAATGATCAGCAACGGATATTGGTTAAACCACTGTTGGGAATTTTGGGGAGGGAAAATGACCTGATTCGGCAGGTGTCGCTTGTTGTGTGAAACGCAGATTGGCTCCAATTAGCTGCTGGCACCTGTGCAACATGAGGCTCCCATGTGGCGCCGTGCACGCGGCACCATTATCATTACCATGATCACTTAGAGTATCTGCCAGGCAGGCGGGCTCATCTGGAGATAAGGTGGAGGATGGGGAGGAGTGTATGTGTTGGTGGTCTACTCTACATATCATTATATTGCCTCTGTCGGGTGGAAACCTCATATCCAAAACTGTTAGCTTTCAGGATTCAAATCCAAAAGCATCAAAAGTAGCAGTAAGCCGAATCTTTTACCAATCTGGAAAAAAATGCTTACCAATAACTTTCTTCACAAATGTGTTCGTACAGGTGTCTACTAACACCTTTGATTTTGTCCCAACCCAACTCCCTTGGGAAACTTAATGGGAGCCAATCAAAGTTGGGGTCCCATTGAGCATTTGTTTCGCACAAAAAACATTCCTTGGGCTAAACGGAACCCACAAAACTGTGAAAGGTGATGACTCGGGGCGGCCTACTGGTCCAGGCGCATACCACTTAGGCATTACCATATTGGCATGGACGCCTGGCGGCGTCGCTGGCTCGATTCCTGATCACTCCCCATCTCTCCCCCCATTTCCTGTCAGTCTACTGTCCGATCAATAAAGGCATAAAAGCCCCAAAAAATAATATTTTTTTTCTTTTTTCTTTTTTAAGAGGTGACTCATCACTAAACCATAATAATAACCATAATTTGTTTTGTGGGCCGTTTTTAGCCCGCGGAATGTTTTTCATGCAAAACAAATGCTAATGCAAATGTAAAACTAGAAAAAAAAAACTAGTTTTGAACACATTTGTGAAGAAAGCTATTGTTAAGCATTTATTTTCCAGATTAGTCAAAAATTCTGCTAACTTTCCCTAACTAATACTTTTGTGTGACACTAGTAGGATGATAGGATCAAGTGAGGACGTGAATTAACAAAAGAAAAACAAAAGAATATAGACATCCATTAGAATCTGGAGATAAGATGTTTCTGCCCGACAGCGACAATATGATATTGTGGGATGGGGTTTGGGTAGTCTCATAAGAGGACACATCTAATGACTGAAATGGGAATTGGGCAGAATTATGAGTGGCACATTGCTGCAGATTCCAGCACCTCCCTATACTGTCCCAGATGACTTCTGTACACTACAGTAGCACTGATACAGTATGCAGATGAACTTCCCCTCTACGCTAGGGGGAAGTGTATATTAATATAGCTGGAACAGCTGCGGCGTAATGCCGAAAATGTTCACACGTGATATGTTTTAGTTTTTATTTGATCTTTTAACCACCAACGGCCGCCACCCTCCCCAATGCTTAGATTTCAACATTTTCCATCCCCTACGCGCACATTGTAAAAAAAAAAAAAAAAAGAAATACTTACTCCGCTCGCTTTTTCAATTTGAGGGACACAATTTGCCCGGGCGAGATAGAGCCCCCATGTCGCGGTAACAAATCATCCCAGTGTGTGAGAGAAATTGAATTTCCCCGTCCATGAATATGTGATTGGCTGTGATGTGGCCCCGGCATTCATAATCCATGCTGGGGGGGCGGGATGCACGACCTCAAAGTCACATGCTTCCAATTGCTGCAGAAGAAAGCAGGCAAACGCACGTGTGTGTGTGTGTGTGTGTGTGTGTGTGTGTGTGTGTGTGTGTGTGTGTGTGTGTGTGTGTGTGTGTGTGTGTGTGTGTCTACATACTGTATGCTCACATGCTTTATGAGGATGTAGGAACCTCAGAGGCACCATCAGACACTCAGACAGCAGGACTGTGACAGCTGTGTGTGTGCGTGTGTGTGTGCGTGCGTGCGTGCGTGCGTGCATGATTTCAGGAGCACGCTGTGTACACATGGCAGTGCACTAGAAACCCACTGCGTGTGTTTGTACACACTGTGTCCCTGTGGCTGTGTATGTGTGTGTTTTTGCGTGCGTGCGTGTGTGCGTGCGTGCGTGCGTGCGTGCGTGCGTGCGTGCGTGCGTGCGTGCGTGCGTGCGTGCGTGTGTGCGTGCGTGCGTGTGTGGTTGTGTGGTTGTGTGTGTGTGTGTGTATGTGTACATCACGCAGGGATGTCCTGGTCGGATCGTCAGATGTTGGTGGCTCCACGCTGCACTGCATTGTGGGTGGTGTGTAATGCAACACCACAGTCTCTTGTGTCATCCTATCCTATCTTTCCTTGTACTGTAACTGAAGTCGCTCTCCGGGTGTCCCTTCATGCCTCTTTGTTGGCCCCAGGTCTAAAACAAGAAGCGACTATTAAGCCACATGACACATCTTATACTGTATACTGTGCATAGGCTATTTGATCGCCAACACATCACGATGTGTTGTGAGCTTGTAGATCTTCTATTTCTTTTTATTTTATTTTATTTTTATTCGCAGTTTGTCACATGTACCGGTACAAAAAACTCAAAGGGTCAACATCATTACAACAGTTGAAATATCACATTTTAGACCATTTTAAATGTTCGTGGTGTCATTTTGTTGGGTTCTATATTCAGCCCATTTCTCCCCTTTGTCAAGGAACAGTTCTTCTTGTATCCTGAGTTTGTGTGTAAATCTCTCTATCACATATATTTCCTCCACAATGCACAGCCACTGCTCACAAGTTGGAGGGTCACTTTTATACCACAATCTTGTTATTGCTTTTTTGCTGGCTGCCAGCAGCACCTTGAGCAGATACATGTCATCTCCAGGTGTGTTTTCCTGCGTCAGGTTTCCTTGATATAGTACCACACTTATCTTTGGTATTTCATATTTCAATATTTCCTTTATTACTGACCACACATCATCCCAATACTTTGGACAATTCCAAAATATATGTTCGTGGTCAGCATCCATGTATCCACACAATCTCCAGCATGGTTGTTCCTCTGCTGTGACTTCTCCTCTGATCTTATGTCGATCTGTAGATCTGCTATTTCCAAAGAAATCTTTAAATTAAACATGGAATAATTTTATTATTTAAACATTCTAACACCACAAATCTGGTGCGGTAACTAAATAAGCAACTACACTGTAGAAACAAGCCCAAAAAACTACAACCCGCAACTACCAATATTTAAAAGCAACTCAAGCAACGTGGCAACACTGCTCCGGGGCCACTACAGTGAGCAGATACCTTGTTCCCATGTATCCACTGCAGTGAGCAGATACCTTGTTCCCATGTATTCACTGCACTGAGCAGATACCTTGTTCCCATGTATTCACTGCAGTGAGCTGCAGATACCTTGTTCCCATGTATTCACTGCAGTGAGCAGATACCTTGTTCCCATGTATTCAGGGAACCGTAATGAAGGCACATGAAGGCGAGGTAATGCCTCTGGGCCATGTCAGACAATAGCTGTAGTGAATGCGTCACATGCACACACGGTGTGCACGCATGTGCACACACATGAGTGACACAAGCCAGCACCTACTTTTCTAAATGCAATGCAGACTCGCACAATCTTGGACAAGCACGGAGAACACATATACACAGCCTGCATCTACAGTATGAATGCATACCATCACCCACACAAGCAAGGCATGCACGCATGTATGCATGCACACTCCATCTATATTCAGAGTAGCAGCTGTCTGCTGTCTGTAACTGACAAGCTTTAGATATTTACAATCATATAGTGGGTGGGTGGGTGGGTGGGTGGGTGCGTGCGTGTGTGTGGTGTCTTCACACTGCTATTTCAGCCCTCTCAAGCGTTGCCACTCTCTTCAGTGCTTGAATTTGCCCCTGGCTGTTGACCACAAAATCTCCCCTGCAATTTCTCCTCCATTTAAGTAAAAAATGTTTGAGTTGTCCATCTGCCCCCTCCGGCTATAACGGTGCCAATGCAGATATATGCCCTAGCCGGAGGAAAGAGCTCAGGCCCCTCATTTTGGATGGGAGATTCACACTCTGGGCTGGCCTGTCATATTTATTTAATGCCCACCACCTACCTGCAACACTAGTCTGCAGGAACAATGCAGATCTATTTTAATTTGTCCCAGCATAATTGTACCGAGATGACAGTCAAACCCAATCTTACGTCAGGGATTTTGTTGACGATGTGACGCGGTGTAAGCTTATATAGCTGCCATTTTCAGAAACATTTAGAAAGATCTAGAAATGTTTTGCTACATTTTGAAAGAAAATCTACACAGGTCTTGTCCATTGACAAATACATGCAGATGCATTTTAATTTGTCCGAGCATAATTTGCACTGAGATCAGACCTAATCTTATTTTGTGGCGTCCAGCTCAAGCCTCAAGTGTAGATTTACAAGTGTGAGAATTGAATTTTTACATATTCAGATGCAACCACTCATCATGAACCACAGAACCTTCGAACCGTTGCACCGCAGATTGCTCTAAGTCTCACAGGTAGTTTATAGCCATTTGTCTGTTTGTTTTTGTTTTGTTTTATTTTGGAGTGCCAATGTTTCTCCAGTGCCAACAGAGTGGTACTGGGTGTCAATTCAGCTCTTTGTGGACTAACCAAAAGCCTGCGGCCACCACTTTAACAAAGCAAACACTCAAAACACTTTACAGTGTTACTCCCCCCAGCTTTCTTGCGCGCAGTGAACCTCTGCCAGGGGCGTAACTCTATATATTTCCACGAGAGGCTGGCTAAGGACAGTTTAGTGTAAATCCAGTTAGTGTCAGAATGTTTGGACAGACGGAGGGACCCTTTACACTACAGACTCCAGTGTCTGTAGTGTGCATGGGAACTCTGTCTGCACTAACTCACATGAAAAAAATAAATCCCTAGGCTATACACTGAATGAAATGAACTCCCTTTTCATCACGTAATAATTCCCTACTATTATCATACCACGGCACACACACATTAGCACCGAAAACATCAACTTACTTCAACTTCAAACACTTTCATTAATCCCACTACGGACAGTGTAGCTTTCAAAACACGATGCGCCGCATTAGATCGAATATCGTCTCTTTGTCGTCTCCTTTTGTGGAAACCTCATATGTCCAAAACTGTCACTTTTCAGGATTCAAATGAAAAAACGGCAAGAGTGGCAGACCGACAAGCTCAAAACACAGCTTCGCGACGCATTTCAAGCGTTTGGATCTGCTACTTTTGCTGCTTTTGTTTGATGTTGTACTTGTAGTATGATCGAGAACCGTGTTAATTTATGCATAAAACACACAACACGTTTGGATATGGAGATAAGAGGTATCTTCCCGACAGCAACGATACACAAGGCAAGCTCACCCACTTCCTTGTTCACATAGTTGTATCACTATCACACTGTCCCCATCTCTCCGCTCCTCTCCCCCTGCGGTGCCCATTGTCTCCTCCCCGGTCCTCGTGTACCCTGTTTAGACAATGGCATGTAACCTGGCACGTCTGGGAGAGCCACAGAGAACACACTGGGCATGAGCGGGCGAGAGGGAAAGAGAGAGAGAGAGAGAGAGAGAGAGAGAGAGGAAGCGATAAAGAGAGGAAGGAGAAAGAAGCGAACAGGCCTGGGAGAGAGGCATTCAGACAGGGAGAGAGAGAGAGAGAGAGAGAGAGAGAGAGAGAGAGAGAGAGAGTAGGGATGGGACGATACGCGATATTATCGTTTATCGTGATAAAAAAAAAAATCATATTGTGGAGATTCAATTTATTGTGACATCGTCCTCTGTCATGCACTGGGATCAATTCACCTTTTATTTGCTGAGCTGCATATCCGGTAGCACTTAAACCCTCTATAATTGGTAAATTGTACTTATAATGTACTTTTTTTCCCAATCTCTATCAAATGTCTTTGCCAAAAAAATTGCCGATCTACAAGCTCACAACGCGTCATGTTGTTGCGACACGTTGTGAGCTTGTAGATCTGCCATTTTGTGGCAAATGTTCCGCCCCAGGATAATGGATTTTGATTTGATCGCGATAATATCGTAAATCGCGATTTCTTTTGACACAATGATCGTGATATGACATTTTCATATCGTCCCATCCCTAACAGGGAGAGAGATAGGCATAGAGAGAGAGAGAGAGAGAGAGAGAGAGAGAGAGAGAGAGAGAGAGAGAGATAGACAGAGAGAGGAGGAGAGGAGGACGGAGACTGAATGAAAGGCAGCAGATATCTCAGAAATGCCTGCACAGAAGATGAGGGGAGGAGGAGGGGAGGAGGGGAGGAGGGGAGGAGTGTTAATCTGATAATGGCCCCTGGGCAGAATGACTCTTCCTGGGCTGCATTGTGGCTCCGCACACAGTCATCTATCAGGGCCCCGGCTCCACTGTAATTACATATTCTTCATGTGGAACCGTGCAGGTATAGGAGGAGGAGGAGAGCTGCATATGGGACAGAAGAGAAGGCCTGGTCAGCACACAGAGGCATTACATGGGATGATTGGAGGATGAGGAAATCAAAAGAGGGATTCTTTCCCCCACCCCAGCAGTCACAGAGATGTGACCAGAGGACGAGAGAGAGAGAGGGTGAGAGAGGGAGGGAGTGGGAGGGAGCTGGTGAGCGCTCTGTCATATCCATGCTAAGATAAGAGGGACAGGATTTCACAGGCAAATATCAGGGTTTGGTTTTGGGTGGCCAGGTTCTTAAGCCTGTAAACTCTCTCCACACAACTCAGTAACCCAACTGAACGTCCAGACACAGTCCTCCAAGTCTCCCGAGAGTCTCTTCCCGGCATGAAAATGCACAGTGAGATTACAATCTGAAACACGAAACCGCCCTGATTGTAGGCTACTGCGCGGTTCGCTATACCGCATAGCGTGGTGAGTTGAGGTTTCCTAAAGTTCTGGTCGACTTGTTCTGAACAGATACGCTCAGAGTGGAGATGGATGCCCTTGAAACACTCCACGCAATCTAGAACTAACCAAAACATCAACCTGAGATCTACAGCGCACACAGAGAAACATTTTCGTCCACACACTTTGGGCACATGCGAGATGCATGCGTTAAAAAAGTTGTATTCACTGTACTAGCATGTAGAGGACTTACAAATGAACCCTGTACCCGTATTGTATGTGGGTCAGATTCCTCGGATCGTAGTAATTTTTCAATCAAATGTTGTTTTATATGATAAAAAGGGGAACAAAGAAAGCTATAGTGCTATGGTCCACTGCATCTTATCTGTTCAAACCATGATATGTTTTTTTCCCCACAATTGTGTAACCCATTTTTCACCCAGTGTCAATTATCTAATGTAATGCTTCCTTCTATGCATGAGGAGTCCAAGTTGCTTCTTAGCACCTGACAGGGGGGAGTTTCTCCAGCGTGGAAGGAACACATTATTCCAACCAGTTCCTTTCCCCTCCATCAGGTGCCCCGGCTGACCAGGGGGAGTATAGAGACCTGGATTACTGCACGTTTTTTTGTGAGGGTACCTACCCTAGGGGACACGGGGAGAACATGCAAACCCCACACAGAAAGGCCCAAACCATGCTATGTTAATGAATTGAATACATAGGACCACAGTGGAAACACAAATGTCTTACTGTACCTTGTGCTGTTTACATGTCTGTGTGATAAAGTATTCAATCAATGAAAACCACTGAGCGACTGAGAGACTTGATCTGTGTTCTGGCCTGCGTCACTCAGAACCATTGTGGAAGTCCTTACCACACAGTCTCTGAAACACTGTGTACGTACGTACAGTAAGTGTTGTACTGTAAGCGTGCACGAACGGACATACACACTACTGTATGTAATCTTTAGGTCCCATGATGATCAGTGTGGTGTTTCAAATCAAACAGCAAGCGGTGCGGAAAGGATGTTCAAATTGTCCTCAGCCGATGTGAATCTGCGCTGTTCTGTTCACGCCTTACTCTTACTTCCTTCTCATTCCGGTTACGCCGGAGCTCTCTGTAAGCGTGAGGCTTTGTGTGTTGACTCAAGTCCTCTGTGGCTGCAAGCCCTCTCAAGAAGCGTGAGTCTCCTTGTACCGGCTCCTCTACTGTCAGGCTCTGACTGACAAGCTGGTGGAAGGGTCGGTTTGTAGATGGGCTGTTTCTCTAGACTATTCCTTCTGGAAGCAGAAAAGGTCATCCTGGCTGGAACGGAGGTCCGTGTGGTATCCGGCAACATCCCTTTCAAACAAAGGGAAAGGGCCACTCTCAGTGGTGATGAGGCTTTGTTGCATTCAAATAGAGAATTCACAACATGTCACTCTGAGTGAACGGGTCGAGCGGAGCCTCTGGGGAAGCTGGTGTGTTTAAATACCGCCGCTACAGTAGGTTTTTCTACAACCACAGCAAGCAATTCCTCCCTGACTGATGTCTTTGGAATTGAAAAAGCTGTACAGAGGAAATCCCGTAAAAGGGTCCAATTTCTACACTCTCAGAGTTAAGCTAACGCTGACAGTTTTGCTGCACACGTTGATAATAGCCAAGCAGCTGCGAGGCGAGGGCTTATTATGGGATGTTACATTAAAAGCTTTGTGTGAGTCACAGCGGAGAAGAAAAGTGGCCATGGAAATCATGCGGTCTTTGTTATCTCGTTTAGAAATCAATGAGGGACATTGCTTTCAGGTATGTTGGTTGAATCATTGAAGATAAGAAATACACGTTGTCTTATGTTGGAGACCATGAGTCAGGTCAATGAGTGCTGGCAGAAGAGTGGTATGATAGAGATAGAGTAGGAGAAACACACATCTGAGTTGATGAGGTTCTGACCCAGGAAGATAAATGTGAGAATGAATGGTTAAAGGAGCACTTCACCCATTTCCAACTTATCTTCATATAATTGGTGCCATCTTAGAATGACCATTAGGACCGGTTATATGAAGATAATGTTGAAAATGGGTGACGTGATCCTTCAATATGTGGGGCCACACATTCTACAGTGTCAGATTTTAGGGTTAGGGCTTCATTCACTTTTCAGAATTTAATGAACTTCATCACTAAAATCGCCACCTATTATCGAGCCTGTGGCTGTCAGACGGTTTTGTTGTTGTTACTGTACAATGGAGATTGATGAAGTGTTTTTTTTTTTTTACAGTGTCTAAAAGTTTATTTGTGCATAAAAATGTAGCCTGTGCCAGAGCAGTGAAAGTCAACAAGTGATGGATTATGGACATAACATAACTTTCGGTTAAGAGAGATTTTCAATGTTGTTTCTTGTTTACAGACCTCTCTGAAATGTATGAGGAAGGTAATTGCCTGTATATTTTGGTCAGACAGTCAGACACTGCTTTATATCCTACAAAGAAAGGGTTGAGCACAGATTCAAATGAACTGAATTGGATTAGCAAGAACAAGAACATAATTTAGTTGCATTATAGTTACTATTGCCATGAAACATATTGGAGAGCAGCTGTTCCTTTCAGACTGATCAAGGAACATCACAGCTCACATATTATTTCATAATTAGACTCAAAATAGACTCAAATGTTGGTGTAGCACATTAACCATTAAATGAATTTGTTTTGGTAATGCATTAACTAAATACAACTTCAAAATATTCAAAACATTTTTCCAAAGACGTATTTTGACCTGAGAAAATTTGAAAAATCTTTATCAAAACATTGAATTTCACTTTTCAGAAACACATTTCTAAGCTGTAGTTTCAAAACCCTTTGGTCAATCTAAAGCAAGAGCCTCATTTCGTAGCAGTCTGATACCCTAAAAATGTAAATGCAAACCTTTTCAAGTATCACACTAGTTCCTGCTTCGGGTCTGTTATTGTGTCGCCATAGAGATCAAAGCCATCGGTAGCCTTTAGTTTAGCTCTTGCCCTTCACGAGTCACGCCCTGGACGGTGTTGAAAAGCTCTTGTCATAGCTTCCCGAGAGAGGAAGTCAAAGGATCAGTCGTTCCTTTTGGCTAAGAATCTACTGGCCCTTTCACAATGACTGGGAAACACAACACCGTCTTTGACATTTGCCGTCTATGTTCACTTTAGCTACGCTGTGGTGTTAGAATGAATGGATGCCAGTTGAATTAGAGAAGCAGATTGGCATATTGGACATATTGTGTTATGTTTCTTTGATTGATTGAAGACTTTATTAGAAGTTTGCATAGGAAAAGGTACAGTTCATGACAGTTCACTGGTACAAAGTCAACTAAAAGGAGATCCTAGTGAGCTTTTTCGGCTTATTTACACACAAAACCTTTATGTATCTCATATGACATTGAATGACAGGCGGATAGAACACAGTACTATGCAGTAGATATCATCAGAAAAACAACAGTGAAATAGAGTGAAAATGTTACTTTTGCTTCTGTCTAAAGTCACTCTCAGAAGAGTAACATTGAGCGGCGTTGACTCTCTGACACACATTGTCTGTTTGCTAGGACTAACATTGACCCAGACTGGCCAACTGTGGCACACAAAGACCTCACAGCGGGTTTCCTTGCACAACCCCACGCGGCCTTTGCACGGCATCTGTTTCTCCCCACATAGCATCGGGTAGGTGGCAGGCAAGGGGCACCCACCGTGTAGGGGGGGACGCAGGGTGCATCAGGGACAGGGTGGGGTGGGGAGGGAGGGTGTGGGGGTCCTTGGGCTTAATGTTTTGACTGCAGCTTTAATCCCATTAGAAAGCTGCCCCCTGGACAATGCCTCTTTGTGGAGGCTGACATAAGGCTCCCTTTTAAGAGCTTACCTGTCCAGTAACACCTGTAATTAGTACAGGTGACCCCCGTGGGGTCTTTGGTGATTAGAACTGAGCTGTGACGATAGCACCGGAGTGACCCAAGGAAAGGGTTGTGGAACGACCCGACATTCCAACGTTATTGCGACCAAAGGTCCCAGTTTAGTGTGTGAAACGGCACATGCTGACTCCGTCTGGATGTCTGGACGTGTACACTTTTTTACGGTTCTATGGGTTTGCGCTCTGACATCACTGTGATGTCAGAGGAACCACTCTAAAAGAATGGGTTTGCCGCTCTGACATCACGCTCTGGCTTCGCTGTGATGTCACACTAACATAATCCCTTTTATGCCCATATAATGGAGTTCCCTGATGTCATCAATATTAAGCCCATATCTAACAGGACTTCATATGGGAATGCCCATATATGGAGGCCACATCGGCCACATACCACACTAACAGAATCCATATATGGCCAAGACAGATGGCCAAGACAGCCCATATCTGTGTGGCTTGTTCTACAGACCGGGATCTCCATGTATGGGCATAAAAGGGTATGATGTCAGATGTCGTCATATCGGACTTTCACATAGCGAATAACTGAATAAGCATGTTTGGGCTCTCACAGCATTTCTTCATATACAGTACATGGATCTCCAAGTATGGGTACCAGGGGTCCCCATATATGGGTAAGATGGCCAAGACATGGCGCCACCTCGCTTGTCGCCCTGAGGCGTCTTACTAGTTTTAGGTTGATGTCAGCGTTTCACGGTAGGATGGTCTTCACCTGGCACAGAAGAATGGCTACTATTATTTTCTCTGATGCGTAGATACTAGTAATTACCGAAGGAGGTCCCTCAAGTGTAGAGCCAGGATGGTACGGTATAGTTCTCATGAGCGCAAACAATAATGACTGTTATGCGGCAACACCTGTGGAGCTAAAAACAACGAGGCAGATATAATAACAGTGCTTTGATCTGTTCTACCGTCTCTCATCCGATCCTGAATATTCACAGCCTCTATTTTGGTAGGTGTGGGGCTGTGGGGGCCCGGGGAGAACGTGGGTGGAATCTGTTCCTGTGTCTCCCTTTGTCTGCTGGCTCCTCCATCCCTCTCTGCGCGCACCGATCCCTACAACGCTCCTCCGGAGAACTGTTGTTTCTCTCCCATAATTCTACACCGCGGGAGACAAGGGTCCATTGAAACCAACGCTATTATGAGATATGTGTTCACGCCTAGAATTGGAGAAGCATGAATCTTTAGAGGAATCCTTTTGTCCCCCTTTTTCACAAAACACACCATCCTTAGGTGAGTTGTTATCAGCACAGAATCTGTGGCGGCTCCGACTGCGCTCCCTCCACGAAGACGGCGTGTGTCAAAGCCGAGGGTGCACATTCTCCTTGTGAGAACTCACAAGGAACGGTAGCACAACAGAGGCTGATATGTGACGCTCAGCAGACAATTAAAACTGGAGTCCATTCAAGTGCAATAATATTACAATTGCGATTTTTGACAACGATTAGAAGTCGTGTAAAAAAAAAAAAAGCTCTGCCGTCTGAGTGTGAGAATTGAACTGGAAGGCATTAGTGTAGTGTGTGTGCGTGCGTGTGTGTGTGTGTGTGTGTGTGTGTGTGTGTGTGTGTGTGTGTGTGTGTGTGTGTGTGTGTGTGTGTGTGTGCGTGTGTGTGCGTGCGTGCGTGCGTGCGTGTTTCTGTAAGAGTGTGTGTTTGTGAACATTATTCCTCCATGCATGTAAATGAAGAAATTGTTTAATAGTTCACTTTGCCTGAAGGGGGGACACGAATGTGAAACCAGGGAACTGTGACAATTGAAGAAATGGAGAAAGAGGAAGGGGGGGGGGGGGGGGGGGTTATAGAAAGCATGGAGGGGGGGGGCATTCTGACATGAATAATACACCTGCCTTTCACGGTAGGCAGATCCGCTACCTGCCTAGACAGACAGTCCTACCGGTGAAAGAATATTATGAATATGGTAATAGGAATTAGATGGTTCATGTGTAGCCCCCCCCCCCCCCCCCCCTCCCCCTGTACAGTAAACATCCCATGTTGCATGTAACAATAGAAGGAGACCGTCGCTGAAGACCTTGTCAGACATCGCTACCTGAGGCAAACTGTTTGGAGAGACCAGTCAACTGAAACCCATACAGTAGGGTAGGGTGTCACTGCGCAAACATCGGAGATGTGCAGGGAGTGATTTATGATGCTGGCGGTCTAATGATATGTAAGAAATATCTATCCATTTAGTCAACGCTATTTAGTTACGCTGCTTCGTATGCAGTGAACGAGCACTCTACCGCATCTAGGCTGCAATTTAGCCATTTTTACAGTGTACAGTTATACTGACTGTATAGGAGGCATTTTGGCTCTTGAAATTTTAACAATAGGGAGGATTAAACATGAAACAAGTTCAGGAGATCATGGTCGTGAACAGGTCGTGAACAGGTCTTCAAAGTTTTTAGGCCGAGGACCCCTTAGTTGAGAGACAGATGAAGCAGGGACCCCCATAACCTTTTCATAGATTCCATATAGTTTCATCGTTTGACAGCACGATCTTTGGCGTATTTTGGATTCATGTCAATTTGTGTTTTCAGATATTTAACCACTTAAGTCAATACTTAATAAACTTGACCTTTCACTCTGTACCTAGTCTTCTCTTTTTCCCTTCTACACCAAACCTCTTTGCCGAAAATAGCTGATCTACAAGCTCACAACGCCTCGCAGCGCGAGGCGTTGTGAGCTTGTAGATCTGCTATTTTTGGCTAAAGTTCTCAGAATATGGACGATAGAGTTCAAGTGGTTAATATAAAAAAATATGAAAAAAGGTTTCTATCACACAAAGATTTGGAGGACCCCCTGTAGTAACTCTGAGGACCCCCCCCCCCCAGTTGAAGACCCCTGGCATAGGTGTTATACTACATGCACATTAACTGGTCGAGTTGACACTTGTTTTCATAACCTCCAGCACTCGTCTTGCTTTCTATACTGTGTAATGTAGAGGTCAAACCATGGCTCGCTCATTAGTGGAACCATAAAACCAACGTTGTTCGTTCAGCCCTGGCCCATCTGCATCTCCAAAACAAGAGAGCACCTTCTGGGTCACTAAGCATTCTTCGGCTTTCTTTTATCCTTTGCTTTACTCCCAGTGGTATTTATTTTGATAAATCTATGTATGCATACTATGCTTGAGCTGAGCTCTGTGTTTTTTATTGCAACCGAAGGTCGCAGTATACCATGAGAAATGTTGTAGCTTGTCCGTCCTTCCGTCCTTCGTACAGGAAGTGATGTCACGTGACATCACTTCATCAAAGATCAAACCCTGGATATTCATACTGTCACTGTGACATCACAGGTGATAGCCCATATATGGGCGTGTTTTGACATAACATTGTTGACTATCATGCAGGGGTCTCCATATATATATGAGTAACTGGTCCCATATACATCACTGGCCAGATGGCCAAGAATTGAGGTGTCTTACTAGTTTTTTTAAAGTAATAAATCTATGTATGCATACGGTACATAATTGAGCTCTCTGTTTGTGTTTTTAATTTATTACATAAATCTATATGTTGAAGTATTTGCGCGTTGTTGGCCCCACCTGACAAACAGATCCATATGCTGGCAGTCTGCCCTGGTCTCTTGGTGGCTTTCAGGTCTTTCAGGCTTAATGATGAAGCTAATGACTGTCACCGGAACTTGATTAAACCTCCTCGCCCTGGCGGCCATGAGGCTCAGGTGTAGCGGCACTAATTAATGCCCGGTAATTAAATTTGCCCGGGAGGAGGAGGAGGAGGATAAGGGTGTCCCAGAGGTTAATAACAATAAAAAACACTGAACGAACTGTTGCATGCACTCGGCCGGCGTGCTCTCCCCCTCGCGTCGCGCAGAAACTCATGGCTCTGAATTCCGTGCGGTCTAAATCCCACTTAACGGTAGACGTTTCCTCATGTGAGCATGGTGCAGTGGTTGAGCGGGACCAGCCAGCGGTGATGCCTGCTTGGCTGCACCCCGGGGCGCCGCTTCCACAAACTTGTATTTACTTGACCTGATGCCAGACTTGCTATCTGGAGCTCTCGGCTCTCTTGGCCGTCTGTGGGGGAAGAGGTTTTTTTTTCCCACCCTTCACTGGGTGCATCTATGATTGATTGATTGATTGATTGATTGATTGATTGATTGATTGAAGACTTTATTAGAGGTTTGTATAGGAAAAGGTACAGTCATGACAGTACAGTTCACTGGCACAAGGTCAACTAAAAGGATTAACACCACAAGAAAGCCTTTGCCTTGTTTCAGGTGGGGTCTTTTTTACTCATATAACATTGAATGACAGACAAATAAAATACAGTACTTTGCAGAAAATATCATATATAAAAAAAATAAAAATAAAGTATTTACATGGTATTTACAGTAGAAAGGTCCGGGGGGGGTAAGGATAAAGGCTTTGCCTTTTTTACCAGTTTCGAGTAGCAGCCGCCTTTAAGTGACAGCTTTAAAGGAAGGTAGGGATTTACACTCCTTTAGTTTAAGGCCTTCGGTAGGGCGTTCCACATTTTTGCGACATAGCAGTAGAATGAATTTAACCCACTGTTAGTTAGAGCCAAATCTGGCTTGGACGTGATCTGTGGAGCAGATCTGGTGTTGTAATTGTGGTACATGGTGTGGGTGTACAGAGTATGAACATGGGTGTACAGAATAGTTTCAGGAACGTACATCCATGCAAACCAGGGGATGAAAAAGAGGTGTGATCCCTCTACGTGCGTGCGTGCCTGTGTGTGCGTGCGTGCCTGTGTGTGTCATGGATCATGCATGGTTCCGGATGCAGAGCAGATCAGCCTGGTAACTCTGTGACCGTCTCATGGAAAGAACAGCTGTATGGTGGTTGGAGAACAGCATTCGCTGGTAAACACATTTCATTATAGAGTCCTTCCTGGCCGAGGCAGTGGCTCCTCTCTGCTGGCTGGCAGTCATACCAAGTACATAATAACATCCATGTTCAGCGGGCCGTGTATCTCCCTCACTTCTCATCTCTCTCTCTCTCTCTCTCTCTCTCTCTCGTCCTTCTTTCGATCTCTCCCGTCTTGCCCGAATGTCTTCGTTGGCTTGGTCTTTGTCTGTGTACAGAATATACTCCTCTCCAATCTTCACTCTCCATCTCTTCTCCTGTTTTCACCCTCCCTACACACACACACACACACACACACAATAATTGTTTTTGCACATTTTTTGGGGACATTGGATTGACTTAATTCCATATCCTCTTACCCTGCACGCACGCACGCACGCACGCACGCACGCACGCACGCACGCACGCACGCACGCACGCACGCACGCACGCACGCACGCACGCACGCACGCACGCGCACACACACACACACACACACACACACACACACACACCTGCTGTGAACAGATAAGGTAATAGCTTTGTGCAGATTAGCACAGGGAAGGAGAGTTAAACGAGCTCGTCTGAAACGGGGGTCGTGACGACGATGGTCACCTCCGCTGATAAACACTTTGGCCAAACACACCAGCCTGATGTTACAGTAACCACATTCACTAACAAACCAATCTGGGAACCCATCTGTTATGAGAGATTACTAAGAATACATACAGTATATACATAATGGTTAAAATGCCTTTTGCACTTCCCTGTGTTTGTTTTGTCATGTGGAGAGGACAGAGGAGACTGTCTATGTCAGTGTTTCTCAAACTTTCACATTTCAAGGTCTTCCCTAACAGTGTACAAATGACGTGTTCATTTGGTTCCATTTGTATGTGCATGTGGAATTCAGGATATATGGGAGGATTACAAGAATGTCTGCCTTCCTGTCCTTGACAGTTGCACATAGGGTTACCAGCTACAGTCCCTGAAATTCTAATTCTGATAAGGGACACCCAGCCCGGCGTCCCTATTATTTTCAAGGAAATTAACGCCCAGAAAAAGATAACATCTTAATGTATTATTTACAGTTTTTGGTACTATTATATTAAGCGCTTGAAGCCCAGGCAGCATCCATATTCTGGGGGGAACGTTAGACAAAAATTGCAGATCTTGTGTTGTGAGCTTGTAGATTTGCAAATGCATTTGGTGTAGACGGAAAAAGAACAAGTGATTTTATTCACCTTTTTGTGTCCAGGAAACAGTGATCAAGAAATGCAAACACAGAACAAGCCTATTTACAATTCACTGGCCAGCAGTTGGCACAGGTCTTTCCTCAGTCCCAGTCCTTCATTGACTAACTAGAGCAGTGGCAGGTCCCCCTTCTTATAAAGGCTAAGCCCCTCCCACTGGACCGTACCAACTCTGAATTGAATCCACAATTATATATATACCAGAGACAATATCATGCATGCACATTAGTAGCAATACATTTAAAGATTCATCACATCTCAAATAATTCACATATCTCAATCATTATTCACATCATATTGGCATTCACATCATTAGGCCCCAATTTACCCAAACCCACAGTTGGTATGTTTCAGCATTCAGGTAATGAGGTCTAACTGAGCACAGGTGTGCATGAACACTCCCTTCAATGGAGTCCATATAACCCATTAACACGTTGCAAGCCGCGGCAGAACCCTCTGAACAGAGGTAGCGCCGAAGAAATAAGCCATTTATTTACAAACATGTTTTAAAAAAACAAAGCCCACATGATAACAACACGTACTGGAGTGCTCGACACAGCGTACATATTCATCCTGCAGAGGTCGGCGATCTTACTTTGGCGAGGCGGAGGGGAGATCAATTCCATTCGTTTACGTGCGGCGAAGCAGGGAAAGGAGCGATAGAGAAGCGGCGCCCGAACGTGATTGAAACCGCGATCCACGAACAGAGACAAAGACCAGCCATCTTGTTTGAGCTTCTTGCTGAGTTTCAACACTGGGGAGAGGATGAGGCTCCTCCTGGCCAGCCATCCATCCAGAATGTGAGTCAACGGCGTGGCCTGCTGGATATTAGGAGTATCACACCCAGCACCAGAAAATGACTGTCAGAGCATATTAACCCTTTCAGATCGCTCCAAAAAGACACAGAGAAGAATTTCCGATGTTTTTTTTTTTTTTATTATAATTTATATCAAAAGTCCGGGAATAGACGGCGTGGCTGATGGGACCCAGTAGGAAGTCCGAGGGAGTACGGCCAGGCTTAGAAGGTGTTAAGCAGCCAATATATCAATATCCACAAATCACATTCTCTATAGTTCTCTATAATTCTCTATTCTCTACAGTGCAACTCAAACTTTAACCTGTGTTGTGAAATAATTAGTTAAAAAATGGGGAAAACAAACTGCAATAAATTAAAGTCCAGTCAGTGGCAAGGTGATTTGCCACATTACCTCCCCCCTCTCCTGGCGCAGCCGTAGTGTAAAACCACTCCTTGCAGGGCTGGGGCACATAGCAGCAAGCAGTCAGTTTTCAAGGGCAGTCTGAGGCCTTTAAGCCCACTCATAGGATCTGGTCACACCCCAGTCTTCGCAGCCCCACGCACAGTAGAGAAGGCCAAGGTCTTCACCCAAAGGAAACGGAAGAGCCACCTGGTTCCTTATGGGGTGCCGGAAGCTGCTGCTGCTGGTTGCTGCTTGGGTGCTGCCCGGTGTTGCTGGTTGCTGCTGGGGTGCAAACGATTGCTGCCGTGGTGCAGGTGGTTGCTGCCATGGGGCTGTCAGTTTGGCTGGCTGCTCGTATGCTTTGTATTTTCCCCCAAAGTACTTCGCTGGCCTGCTGGGGACCCATGAACTGACACAGCCGATCAACCACGCCCTGCTGGGCGCTACAGCATGGTGACGGCTGAACAAAACGCCCCTTCATCCTCACCATCCTCCCATTCTTGAAGGCCTTGCTTCTCATCAGGATTGTCTTAGCCCCCTTGGGGGTCCTCTGGGTGGCCATCCCACCACTGCCACCAAATGTCACACTTTGGGCTAAGTGCGGATAGTGTTTGGCCGAAAAGGCACTTGATTCAAACCTCAAACATAGTTAAATGTTCAAAAAAATAGGAAGTCAGAGTCAGAGAGTTCTTGGTTCCAAAAAAACAAGTGATTTTATTCACCTTTTTGTGTCCAGGAAACAGTGATCAAGAAATGCAAACACAGAACAAGCCTATTTACAATTCACTGGCCAGCAGTTGGCACAGGTCTTTCCTCAGTCCCAGTCCTTCATTGACTAACTAGAGCAGTGGCAGGTCCCCCTTCTTATAAAGGCTAAGCCCCTCCCACTGGACCGTACCAACTCTGAATTGAATCCACAATTATATATATACCAGACTCTTTCCATGTCCAGAGACAATATCATGCATGCACATTAGTAGCAATACATTTAAAGATTCATCACATCTCAAATAATTCACATATCTCAATCATTATTCACATCATATTGGCATTCACATCATTAGGCCCCAATTTACCCAAACCCACAGTTGGTATGTTTCAGCATTCAGGTAATGAGGTCTAACTGAGCACAGGTGTGCATGAACACTCCCTTCAATGGAGTCCATATAACACAGGGATGTCAAACATACGGCCCGCGGGCCGAATCCGGCCCGCGAGATGATTCAATCCGGCCCCCCAGGCTAGAGCATACATTTCTGAGCATTTAGGAAAAAAAAGTAAGTCTCTAGCCCATTCCTGTCAAGAGTTATGATTGTTTTAAGAATTAACCTAACTAATGTCTGTACACTGCAGGCTAGGTTTCTCCCACCTGGCAGTGATTGAGTTGATTGATTGGAATGTTAAGTGACCAGCTCTCTCTCTCTCTTTGAAGATGACAGCATTGCTAGGAATAGGGTGGTTGGTCTGGCTATGAATAATACCTGAACATACCTACAATATTCGAACTGTACTCAAAGATTACACATATTAGACATGGAAATTAATGTTGTTAAAAAAATAACTTATTTAAAAAATATAAAAATGTAAAAGTTTTATTATTCCGATATTTTCTGAATATGCCATTATTGTTCATTACTTTTATTTTTTTTATTATAAAATACAATAAAAATAATTATTGTCCTGCATCAATAATATTTTTTTTAGCCATTTACAAATTATAGCGTACTGGAGACTATCAGGAATTGAATTATTCTATTATCAAATGGTTTATTCTTATTGGCACTTCTTAAAGGAGTAGTTCACCCCCAAAATGCCATGGAGCCAATGTAGACTCATTCCTAAAACAGAAATTTGATTACAATAAATGCATGCCTATTGATTCCGGATGGGGACGGGAAGTGTACTATTATCACATTTTTGTCTTAGTAATGCGACAAATAAAATAAAAATATATTATTGAACTCAATTCTCCATGGCGTGAGTAATCAAAGAAAAAAAATCATTTTGGGGATGAACTACTCCTTTAAACAAATAGCATCTCTCGTACCTAACTGCAACTGTAATACCAATAATGAAAGTAGCTATTTTACTTAATAATGAACACAATTTGTAAAATGATATACTGCTATACTGCTAGCTACAGCAGTGGCTGAGACGACAGGAAGAAAAACAGAGCGAACATGTGCGCGAGTGTGCATGCCATCCGATCCGCGACTGGTTCGGCCCTCATCAAGTCGCCTTTCATCCAATGCGGCCCTCACCCCAAGATGAGTTCGACACCCCTGATATAACACATTAAGCAGCCAATATATCAATATCCACAAATCACATTCTCTATAGTTCTCTATAATTCTCTATTCTCTACAGTGCAACTCAAACTTTAACCTGTGTTGTGAAATAATTAGTTAAAAAATGGGGAAAACAAACTGCAATAAATTAAAGTCCAGTCAGTGGCAAGGTGATTTGCCACAGCAGCATTAAAGAGAATTGCCTTGTCCAAACTCTCCTGAACTTGAATGCAGCATCTTATGTTGAAATAATTGCCCTCTCTCTGTGTAGAAATCTATGCTGTACGCTACATCTCCAGTATTGACTTGATTATATGCTTAGTTCAGTGTGGTATAAAGCACCAAAAATAGACGATCTGCTATTTTTGATACTTTCACCAAAAGGCCCTTTTAGAAATGTCAGCCGCTGCCTCTAACATTCTCTGCACGTCACTGTATGTCATTGATTGATTCCCCAAAATAAAGAACAAAGTGTATGCCTGATCAGTACTGTAAGGGACACATTCTTTTGCCTCCAAAATAAGGGACGGTTCCGTATTTCAAGGGGACGGTTGGCTGACAACTGGAGTTGCACAGCAGAGATAGAGATATTACATTTCTCTTGTTGAACAATGTCACTTTAGCGCGGAACACAAAGGCTTATCACCTGAATGGCTCATAGGGGAAGCAGCATCTGCCAGCATTATCTACAATGACTGTGGCAGCGGAACCTCCCCCTGCCAGCAGCGCTGGTGGAGTGGCAGTCATCCAGCTCCTGTACGGGAGAGTGGAGTGTAGCCGTGGTGGAAAAAGTACATTTTTTACTTAAAAGGATCCCTGGCTAATACGACAAATATGCCTTAATACATTATAATTGTCCTCTATAACTACAATGTAAAATTAAAAACACCTTAAATATTTTATTTCTTCTAGAAATAGCTAATCTTTCACTCAATAGGAGAAATGCCTGTCGCAAGTTGATGACGTCATAAATGTCATGTGTCATTTTTATGGCATGCATGTGCAAAAAAAAAACACACACAAACACATTTGAAATATTGATTTGATGCTCATATTAACCATAGGAAGTATTACGTTTGTTTTTATTTGCACATGCATGCCATAAATTCCATAGGGATAGATCACAAATTACATTTATGACATCATCAACTTGCGACGGGCATTCTCCCTATTGAGTGAAAGATTAGCTATTTCTAGAAGAAATAAAATATTTAAGGTGTTTTTAATTTTACATTGTAGTTATAGAGGACAATTATAATGTATTAAGGCATATTTGTCGTATTAGCCAGGGATCCCTTTAAGTAAAAGTATCAATACTGCAATATAGTATATACAGTATAGTAATAGTAATAGTAATAGTACAGTGAAGGTCTTTGCACACTGCTGCCAAATATCGGAGTGAATTTCGGAGCGCGCAAATAAAAAGATCAACCTCACGTTATGTCAGTCACGTTTGCACACTGCTGCCCGTTTCGCGTACCACACGGTCCCTTGCTCTCTCTATCTCTCTCTCTCTCCTTACCCTGAAAAACGCATTTCGCAACGAAAAACGCAGCAATGTGCAAAGACCTTAATAGTAATAATAATAGTAATAAGTAACAGTCCGTAAATCAAAATGCACTTGAGTAAAAGTACAGAAGTAATGGTATAAAAATGTACTTTAAGTACTGAAGGTAAAAGTACTCATTAGGTAGAATTTCAAGTTTTCAAAAAATCTTTTGAAAATAGCAGATCTACAAGCTTACAATGCGTCGCAATGTGAGCTTGTAGATCGGCTATTCTCAAATGGTCAAAATGTATAGGGCTGAAGTGGTTCATTATGTTTTGTGATAATAATCAAAATCTACAAAGTAACTAGTAACTAAAGTGTTCAGATAAATGTAGTGGAGTAAGTAAAAGTATGGTATTTGCCTCTGAGATGTAGTGTGGAATGGAAGTAAATTGACAATTGGACATAGAAAAAGTTAAAGGGGAAGACCACCCATTTTCAATAATGAACTATGTAATTAATATACCTTAGAGGAGTTGTGTGGAAATAACACAACTGTGTGTTGCCTAGAACTGGAGGATTGATTTTGGGGTTTGTATTGCAAATCACAACTTGATGACATCACACATTGTACTTTACAATAATAACCCCAAAATCAATCCTCAAGTTCTAGGCAACACAGAAGAGGGGGAACTTTTTTTTTTTATTTCCACACAACTCCTCTAAGGTACATTATATTAATGACATAGTTCAATATTGAAAATGGGTGGTCTTCCCCTTTAAGTAGAGTAAAATAAAAATCCTCCAAATTGCATTAAAGTACAGTGTTTGAGGAAATGTACTTATAACACTGGAGTGTAGCCTAGCTGCCAGGCTGTTCTGCATGTCGCTGTCGACTCAGAAGACCGCACGCAGGTAGCAGGCAGATTCTAACTGGCTCCGCTCCCTCACCGTGGGCTGCAGCTTCCTATACAAATCTCTCTTGTCTAGCTATGGGAGATCTCTAGCATGGCTAGCCAGCTCACTAACCCAGATTGCTGGCTTCCTGTTCATTTCCTCATTGTTGTCTTTGCTTGCCGCAACTCGTCCCCGAGCCAAGAACATCCCTTATCCGCAATCTGTCCTTTGTCGTCTTTTGTTGTGTCTTTTGGGACATTTGCCTTGTTATGTCTTTAGTCCCTGATACAGTGGCTTTTGTAGGGGTAACATGAACAGTGGCCTGGTGGCCGTGTGTAAGGCGTAGTAGGGATGGATGTATCCTGGTGTCTGTATTTCATTGACTGTTGAATGATAATCATGCGAACGGTTAGTTGACTTAGGCAGATCTACAAGCTCACATGGTTATCTAATTGTTATAAACTGCATCGTTGTTTGTTCTACTCTTTGTCCAGTTGTGTGAGTGTCATCCGTTTGACATGTTTAACTCAATGTAATGCTGTAAACAAGGACAATGCACTTGAAAACAAATCATAAAATATTCTATCAATCAAAAACTTGTCAAGCTCTGATGCGTTGTGAACTTGTAAATGTATAAACCAGCATGCAGCTAAGTACATAAATTACCCTTAGACATTTAAATCAGCAGTTGATTCAGCAAAATGAGATCATTCAGCAAAATGAGCTCATTCATTCCGGCATCTGGATATTTGGACTCCAACGTACTGTAGTATTTTCCCACCAAATAGCAATAGCAAGTGTGGTGTGTGTGTGTGTGTGTGTGTGTGTGTGTGTGTGTGTGTGTGTGTGTGTGTGTGTGTGTGTGTGTGTGTGTGTGTGTGTGTGTGTGTGTGTGTTTTCAGGGAAGGTGGGGTCATTTAAATCCACCTACGCAGCCTTTGTCAGTGTGTCAGAGTTTCATTCACCTGTCCTGTCAACTGCTTAGACCCCTTCCCCCATGAACGACAATGAAAAGACAAAGAACATAGTTCATGTGGTCATCGTGCTCTTTCTGGAATTACTGTGGCGGCTCCAAGCTGCACATTCCGACAGATGGAGGGCCAATGTCGGCGGGTATCTGGACGGTCTTAAGACCGCGAGGCATGCTGGGTATGTGGTGTTGCACTGTCTGCAGTGCTGTGAGAGCCGTCAGCTGTCTGCCTTCCCACAATTCTCTGCCTGGAAGTGTCCCATGAGCCTTTTGGCTTCCTGGTGGGATTGGTTTATGTGGGCCATACGCAGAAACAAGACACAGGGGCGTACAATCGCGTGCACATATACACACACACACACACACACACACACACTTTTTTTCAGTCATAAACGTACTCCGCACATTTCTGTGCACATTACATGTTGCTCACACACGCACTTAAACCACATTAACACTGCCGTCCCTATTTCGGCCACACCATTCTAGGTGTAATGTTAAAAAACATTTTCAAAACCTTTTCCCAACGACTTTCAGAAATGTTCCAAATGTTTTAACACTGCCAGAATAGTGAAAATAACTACAACTACATGTCTAGTCTATTCGTGCTATTCGTATTCAGTGTATGATTAAATACATAGGGGTTCAGTGGTTAATAGACACACAGTCCAGTTTGATTTATCATAAGAGTGGGACAGATAGTCAAGACCTCCGTTGCTATGAAGCGTATCACTGCTTCAATACAGTAACTGCAGACCGGATGAGACAGGGGAGTTATCTATGTGAAATCAATGACTCACTGACACTGCCGACAGGGCCGGGTGAAGGTGGAGTGTACTTTGGCACACGGATCTCCTGCACATACATTTATGTACAGCGTTAAAAGAGCTTGATACATATAGCATCTATGCTGGCTTCACACATGTCATGATCGTATCGATTTCATCCCTCTCTGCACACGGAAGAGAGATGGCATGGAATGTGAGGCATGTAAGACACAGCAGCTGAGCACACGGAACACAGACACACACATGCGTGTGTGCGTGTATGCACTACTACACACCACTTTAATTCTTTGCCCTTCCTCCTCTTTCTTTGTCCTTTATCCATCGTGGATGAGTTCAAGAAGAGAAGGAAAAGGCAGAGGAAAGGAAAGTGGGGAGGGAAGGGAAGGTTACTGTAGGTGTCTGGAAAGGAAAGGTGTCGCAGATTTGTTCAAACTGTCGTGTAACACCGGGAACTGACGTTCCAACAAGCTCTTGCACTCAACTGCTTTAAAGAGAACCAACAGCTACAAAGCTATTCAGGGAAACCAGTCTGTTTTAATGGCCTGAGCCCGGAAGCGAGTTATTGCAGCACGAGTGTACAGTGTGCACGGCTGTGGAGGTGTCTGTGTGGAGGTGTTGCTCGAGAATGGAGAAGTCATGTCATGATCAGCTGGCTGTGTGTAATTCAGAGGTGTCTGATGGTGGGCGAGACAGTCACACACGCACGCAGATATACTCGGAGTTGGGGGACAGAGTGGTGAATCACTGATGTATTATAGTGGAAGGGGGGTTATGATATGAATTATTTGTTACATGTCGTGATATAGTGCATTCTGCATCACCCTAACACATGATTTGTGACGGCTATCCAGGGGGATAAGAGCGCTGGTGACTAAATAATTACTACTTAGACTTACTTAATACTTACTACTACTCTTTCCTTTTTCTGAAAAGAAAGTTATTTTTTATTTTTTTGACAGGTTTCCACCTGACAGCAGGGATATGCATATGGACATTCTATTTTGATAGACAGCTAGCTGTCTAGAGCCCAGTAACCAACCTGGGGAGAGCCCCGAACTGAGTATAGAGAACAGGATTACTGCATGTTTTTTGTGAGGATACCTACTCTAGGGGACACGGGGAGAACATACAAACTCCACACAAAAAGGCCCTTTCGTGAATCGAACCCAGGACCTTCTAGCTGTGAGGCGACTGTGCGACTGTGCCACCGTGCAGTGCACCTGTTATCTGTGGGCCTTAATGAACCAGGATCTGAGCGGTGGAGGCTGGGAGATGTGACCTGGCTCTGACATAGCCAGCAGCTATGATGAGATCAGGTTTACACAGACCTGTGTGTCATGTGGCCAATGGTTTGTTTGGATAGCTTCTTGACATGCTGTACTGACACGCGCGTGCGTGCGTGTGTGTGTGTGTGTGCGTGCGTGGTGAGAACACCTACTATCATAATGCACTGTAATTTGTTCGTTTATGGGGCGGCATAGCTCAGGGGTAGAGAAACTGGTATTAGAGCACGAAGGGTATAAATCCCGAAGGGTTCCCAGTTCGAATCCGGGCTCCCCCTGAGTTAATGTCGAAGGGTCCTTGGGCAAGACTCTGAACCCCTAATTGCCTCCGGTGAGTAGGTTGGTGCCTTGCATGGCTTCCTCCGCCACCGGTGTATGAATGTGTGTGTGAATGGGTGAATGTAATGCACAATCTATGTAAAGCGCTTTGGATTAAAAGCGCTATATAAATGCACCATTTACCATTTACCATTTACGGCACTGTCTACAGTAATTATACTTATAAGAACTCGTAAATAGTAAACTCATAATGATTTAGAGCAATAATCACAACACATTATAAAGCCTTTTATAATTACTTTTTGTAATATATTATAATTCTATAATGCATCATAATTACAGTTATAATAGGCCTATGTGGCGATTGAGTGCTTTAAGTAAAAACAAAAGTGAAAACAAAAGTGAAACAAACACTACAGTGAAAACAAACAAACACTACAGATGCACACAGGTACACTGCACAGGTACCACAGTTTAAGGGTACATAATACACACAGACACAGAAAGACAGACAACAAACACAGCTGTGGTGGACACAGTCACAATATTAAACACGAGCGCAAAATGTCAGATGTTGCAGTCTAACCTAAGTCGTTACCGAGTAATGTACAGTAAGTATTTACCCTCACCTTTAACACTTCCTTTAAAGGACAATTTTGGTTGTTTTACAACAAGGGTTCATATTTTCGATTGTAATTAGTGAAAAGAAGAGATGAGTGTTAAAATGTTTCATTTACTGCTTTCTATCATTTTAGTGATTTTAATGACTTTGATTTCAGTGGGTGGGGGCATGCATGCAAGTGAATAAATATGTCTTTATGCCCGGCAATTTCTTTATGATTATTTACAGTAACACTACTAGCCCCCATAAGTCACATCTGCCCATGAAAGATTGTGGTGCATCTTGGGAATGGACTTATTGTGTCTAAAAAAACATATTTAGCCACTTGTACGCATGCCCCCACCCACTGAAATCAAAGTAATTAAAATCGCTAAAACGATAGAAACCAGTAAATGAAAACGTTTTAACATTCATCTTTTCTTTTCTCTAATTACATTCTAAATTATGAACCCTTGTAGTAAAAAAAACCAAAGTTGTCCTTTAAACAAGCAGCCCTAGACCTAGACCTAGGTTATAACCACAGAAGATGGCAATAAAACCTTAAACATATTATTGTGGAAACACTCACATGCATCATGTAACTTAAAGTAGGGCCATTTTAATCACCAGGCAGGCCGGCCCACCCAATGGTTATTACGCTCTGATTTAATGTCGCACCACTGAAGCACAAACAAACAAGGGGGCATAATAATTACGGGTGCGACGGGGGAACCAAGTCTTTACCCTCGCACGTCTATTTACAGCTCCGATGAAAAGGCCCCCAATAGACCTCTAATGGAGCTTTTCATTCTCTCTCTACTCAACCTCTCTTTCTCTTACTCTCTCTCTCTCTCTCTCTCTCTCTCTCTCTCTCTCTCTCTCTCTCTCTCTCTCTCTCTCTCTCTCTCTCTCTCTCTCTCTCTCTCTTAATTTTAGGCTGATAATGAGTTATTGCTTTCAGGGGAGGGCGTGTTGCCTCTGACCCATCCTCCCTGAGACCCTGGTGTCGCAGTGGCAACGGTCCTGAGGGAAACGCGTTCGCGGTTTAATGTTTCCCACAGGAGGTGAGGCACATGCAGCCGAAGACAAACTGCTCATTAAAAGAAAAAATAAATAAGCAAATGCTTTCATGCTGTGTGCTTTGGGATGTGTGTGTGAGTGTGTCAGTGTGTGTGGCTCTGTGTGTGCGCGTGTGTGTGTGTGTGTGTGTGTGTGTGTGTGTGTGTGTGTGTGTGTGTGTGTGTGTGTGTGTGTGTGTGTGTGTCTGTGTGTGTGTACACGCTCTTGACATAGCTTACAATTATTGACTGACCCCTCTGAGGGTGAAAGTGTTTCTCCACGGGTGAGTTAAACTGCAGGATTTATCACTGCCATATAACCTCTTTCAGAAATACACCACACGCACGCACGCACACACACACACACACACACACACACACACACACACACACACACACACACACACACACACACACACACACACACACACACACACACTCACACACACACACACACACACACTCACACACGCACACACACATACTGTACAGGTTTGTAGAGTGCTTGTGAAAGGTGAATTACATACATCCATTTAAAAAGAGCCGCGTGCCGTGCACACACGCAAACAGTCAGTTCAGCAGAGTGCATAAAACTGTTATGAGCAATAAAAACAATAACAAACCGCTCAGTTCTCTGCGTGGAAAAACACTGCTTCCCATAAAATCATGAATTGAGTTAAGCCTCTCCAGCGCTCGTCTGGCCATCCTGTCACAGGCTCTTAACCCAACGCACGGCGCATCTGTTTGAAACGGAGTCATGTGAAGGGCTGTCCATCCATACCGTCTCCGACCACCAAAACCTTCGCCGGAAAGGTCCGGTTCAACTACAAAATGACGTCACTCGCAACTTCGGAAAAGCATTAATCCGAATTTGAGTTCCGTGTTCGGGGACAGTATGGACAGCCCTTTAGACTTGGTCAACGCGATGTGACGGGGACGCTATGCCTCGTTGTTTCCCATAGAATGGAAGTGGACAGGGAAGCGGTTCTCTGAACGGGGCTTAACATACAGACGCTATGGTTAAATCTACCTGGCACAATTGGAGAAGTGACCCAGAGTTCAAGCCCTGCAGGACTAAAGCTGGTTGCACACTGCTGTGTTTTTTCGTTGCGAAATGTGTTTTTTTCAGGGCAAGGAGAGAGAGAAAGATAGAGAGAGCAAAGGACCCAGTGGTCTGAAAATAAACACGAAACGGGCGGCAGTGTGCAAACCTGATTGACATAATGTGAGTGAGGTTGATTTCTTTATTTACATGCTCAGAAATTCGGCCTTTA
The DNA here is from genome assembly GCF_963921795.1 of Nannobrachium achirus. Taxonomy (NCBI): domain Eukaryota; kingdom Metazoa; phylum Chordata; class Actinopteri; order Myctophiformes; family Myctophidae; genus Nannobrachium; species Nannobrachium achirus. The sequence continues at coordinate 19,262,969 of NC_137821.1, forward strand.
TTCGGCCGAAAATAACGCAGCACTGTGCAACAACCTTTAGAGTTGAGAACCTTGTTTCTCCTGTCTTCTTCTTCAGCTGTTGACTGTATTGGCCTGAACAGGTTGTGTACGCCTCTCAACACCGTCGCTTCTCAAGACCAGAGGCACGTTCTCCACGCCACATCTCATCTCAGTCAGTCTGGTGTGCAGCCAGGCAAAACGGCAAAAGGAAACAATGTTGCTCGCGGTTAGCTACCCGCGTGCTGCGTTGCGTCACATTGCATGCGCCGCCATTCACCATATTAATCAAAGATGACGCCGATAAACAAAGTTGATATTGTAACGTGGGGAAATACGCTTTGATTTATGCACCCGAGTGACGGACGCGGCGGATGGTGGAGAACGCAACGTGAGCAACCTCCCTCCCCCCTCAAAACGGGGACAAGGGCATCAGGCTCGTTAGGGCGTAGCAAGCAACAGAGCGCAGAGGAGTGACGGATGAATCTGAAGCAGGTGATTAGTCATGTCTGCGTTGGTCTGTTTGCTCTGTGTCAGCGTCCCAGCAGTCAGCCGCAAATTCATATGGATCACAGGACTTGTTTATGTTTGGTGAAATGTGAAAAATAACAACGGGGAATGGGGGCGGGGGGGGGGGGGGGTGTAAAGGAGCACTTGACATGCTAACGTGTTTCTGCGTGTCGCATGTCTGCGGGAGAAGGTATTAGATTTGTCACACGCGCTGTGACATGATGAAAATGTGCGAGGGCATCCGTGAGTTTTTGTTTCGAAGTGGCAAATAAAGAGGACAGAATAAAGAGAGGGCGCATTATCATAATAATCATCATAATAAGACAAGTCAGGGCCCTTAGAGAGCCGCTGTGAGCAGTGACAACTCATCAGAAGAAATAAGCCTCATTATTTCATCCACACGGTTCCAGTTTGGCATTCCGAGTTCGTTCCTTCCCGTCTTTTCTGTGGGCAGCATTCTGTCATTTGTAGAGATGGGACGATAAGCGTTATTATCGTTTATCGTGATAAACAAACGCTTGCGATAATCGTATCATGGACATTTAATTCATCGTGAACTCGTCCTCTGTCATGCACTGGGATCAGTTCACCTTTTATTTGCCGAGCTGCATATCCGGTACAACTTAAACCCTCTATAATTGGCAAAAGGTACTTGATACAGTCTTTTTTCACTCTCTATCAAATGTCTTTGCCAAAAAATAGCCGATCTACAAGCTCACAACGCGTCGCATTGCGACGTGTTGTGAGCTTGTAGATCGGCTATATTTTTGGCAAAGTTCCGCCGCAGGATAATGGATTTTGATCATCGCGATAATATCGTAAATCTTTTGTCACAATAATCGTGATATGACATTTTCATATCGTCCCATCCCTAGTCATTTGCAACGTGACATTAAGGGCCCGGTGTCCTCTGGGGTGTGGGTTGATCATTGTGCCCCATCTTGCTGCGCCCCATTAGGCCCATTCACACTGCACTTTCTGGACATGTTAAAAAGCCTTCCTCTAAACACACAGCCACACAGTGACAAGAGGGGCCTTTGTTCTTTCCTGTCGGATCATTATTGTTGAAAGTAGAAACAATGCGAGCACAGCTCTGTGGAAGTGATCCACCGGGCGCTGGGCTCCAAAAGAGTTCAATATCAGAGAGAAGAACTGCCAGCACTCACAGAAATGTCCCTCAGCTGCTTTTTTTCAGAGATAGGCACGGGCAAGCCACAAACACGTATCAGCGGTATTGTTGGAAATGTAATGGGCACTTGGGCACTAATGGGCAGCCGGTTGGTTTGGCTGGCAGGACAGATGGACGGACGGTAACCGTAATACAAGAGACAACAGAAACATAGTAGATTGGTGAAAAGGGGAAGCACCGTAAAATGTTAATTTAAATCAGATTTCAATTAACAGTGACTCATCAGGATGCCAGATATACTCTTTCCCTGTTAAGCAGTGCTGATCAATAATACTCAATAGACATCAGCGTCATTTGAGCACTGAGGACAACAACACAAGAGCACACAAGCTCTTGTTTCTCTCATCTTTTCTTAACTACATCCATCCATCCATCCATCCATCCATCCATCCATACAATTTACAATTTAGGCAGATGCTCTTAATCCAGTGTGACTTACAATAAGCAAGGTAATACATCCAATGCATAGAAATAGTAATCTAAGAAAACACTTGCAGACTAACTCCCCAAGTCACACAGGCGCGCGCACACACACACACACACACACACACACACACACACACACACACACACACACACACACACACACACACACACACACACACCTGCCCCAAACCCAGGGTGCTCCTCAGACGGCGACAATAATGAGGATGTCGTTCATTTTGCCCAAACGAGCAACAGGGGCCGTTAGAGCTAGGTAGCAATTAATTAACCGCTACACAGTTTTCTTAATTAGACCCACATGAAAGGAGAGGGGTGGATGGGGGTGGGAATGTGGTGCTGGTGGAGTTCGAGGTGTGCAGGGGTGGATTTGTGCCCGTATTTTGCACACAGCTCCTGTGCACGTGTGTCACACATCTGCATATGTGTGTTGTACAGTAAGTGTGTGCGGAATCCAAATCGCAAAGTGTTTGTTCATTTCCGGCTTGATCGGCTATTTTGATGTACCGGTATATGTTTATATATTTATCTGTGGAAACCGAGTCAAACGATTTCTCAAATCCTACATTCCAAGACAAGTGCTTGTCAGGGTGCGAGTAGGGCTGTCACGATTAAGACATTTCACATGACGATTATTTGTCTCTCAAATAATTGCGATTAAAGATTTAATTGTGTGTTATTGTTGTTGACAATTACATTTCTATTTGGCTTTTAGGCTTTGAAGTTGCACATGGTAGATATGACACATAACCTAAATATACAAAGAAATTACTGACATATTTGACAACTTTATGCTTAAAAAAGAACATTGATAGTGGAAATAGCCGATCTACAAGCTCACAACGCGTCGCATATTTCCACTATTTTTGACTTTCTTAAAAATATATGAACATTTTTCAACATGGAAACGATTATGACGATTATGAAAAATAATAACGATTATGTCAAATAATCACGATTAGACGATTATGTAATAATTGTGACAGCCCTAGGTGCGAGGTCCCCAGTTGAAATATGATTATTTTCGGGGGTCACGGCCTGAAAAAGGTTGGTTGAGAACCAACTGCATTGAAAGCAGTGGTGGAAAAAGTACTTTTTTTAACATAGAAATACTCTGTTGCAAGTAAAAGTCTGGAATTCAAAATGTACTTGGGTAAAAGCACCTAAATATTGGCATCAAAATGTACTTAAAGGACCAAAAGTAAAAGTACAACACAAGTTTGAAAACAGCAGATCTACAGGCCGGTCTACAAGCTCACAACGTGACACAATGCGATGCATTGTGAGCTTGTAGTAGAGGTATAAAATAGGGCTAAAGTGGTCAATGTATTTATATCTGCAAAATAACTGAGATGTTGTGGAGTAGAAGTAAATGTACTGGAAATTGGAAATACTCAAGTAAAGTACTTATTATTACTTTGCACCACTGATTGAATGGAAGCCCCTCCTCTGTGGCAAGGACTGAACCCCATCGTCTCTGTCCCCCAAACACCTTCAGCTGATAGTTGATATAGTGCCTTAGTTCTCTCTTTATAGCCTCGGGGTAGAGCGCAGCCTTATCAACTCAGATACCAGGCTTGAGCGCTCCTGGCTAAAATAAATCTTAATGTGAAATCCTGCTAACTCAGCAGTAATGTAGCACTAACACCAAAGCTTACACATTTTAGCTCTACTTGCTGCCTCTCCTAAATATCTCCTTTTACAACATTCCCTGCATAATGTTTTGTAGATTTACACCAGAACAGAGAGTGCAGCACACTATTTTCAGTTGGGACAGATTGATGTGGTATAGTTACTGTTTCGTTGTATGCTGACTAAAAAGTAGGCCTGTATTTCACCTCTGGCGTTATGCACTCCTTCTAAGAGGCAACACATAACATGTTGCCAATAACAGTACACATAAGCACAGCAGTGGTTATAGTCTCCATTGTTGTGGTTCAGTGTTCTGTTGCTTTTTTTTATAATTTTGTTTTTTGGGTGACATTTGCAATGTTACCCCGGCAAACATTTTGCTAGTCTCAATTTCTTTCAGTGCACAGCGCTGCGTTGTTTCATAATATTCTATTCTATTCCATTATAGATGATATGATATTACATTATATCCCATTTTGTATCTATTCCATTCTCTATCTTATTTCATCCCATTCTTATATTTTCTTTTATTTATTTTAGCTTTTTCTGCCTTTATTTATATAGTATACAGCAGACTTACAGGAAATGGGGAGAGGGAGATGGGGAGTGACACGCACACGCAGCAAAGGTGGTTTGGGAACGGGACTCGAACCCGCAACATGCTGTCAGGCTGCATTGTAGCTCAGTAGGTGCTGGGGACTACGCCAGCGTTCCTGGCCGTTCCATTCCTTTCCTTTCTTATTCCATTCTAATCCATTCTCCTAACAGCGTCTCACATCAGCAGTGACAGGCTGCATAAGGCTGTATCTTACAAAGTCCATTCTGCAGCAGGTGTAAGTAGCTGGGGGGGGCGGGGCTGTAATCCCCTCCACTGCTCCATCCAGGCAGCTCAGACACGCCGGGGGTCAGGGGACACTGTAGTAATGAAATCATGCGTCAGTCATGTGAGAGCACCCGTGCGTCTCTGTGTGTCTCTCTGAGTGTGTGTGTGTGTGTGTGTGTGTGTGTGTGTGTGTGTGTGTGTGTGTGTGCGTGCGCGCGCGCGCGCGCGCACTTGCGCGTGTACGTACTGTAATAGACAACATGAGTGACACATGAATATGTGTATGTCTAATGAGGCAATTATATTGGGGCTGCATCTCCCTAGATTAATATTGCCCTCTTTTGAAATGCTAGGGACAGGAGGGGTCTGGTTTAATACGATGGATGCATTTATAGGAATTTTATTAATCTACAGAATGGTGTTTCTATTGAAGCTTGTTCATTATTCAAATACTGAAGAAACAGACAGGGTTGCTTACATAATACATTCTGCTCCGCAGATACTTTTATATTACAGCAACAATCACAACTATTGTGAGCATAACAAGTATTGCTGTTAACAATAGTGTAAAAAGACGAACACACTGTTTTCTAATTGAAATTGTTTGGAATTGTTCTCGTTGGGATTACTGTGTCATTGTGTGGAGGGGAGGACATGGGCTAATGTGAGTATGACATTATGGAAGGTAATTAGAAAGTAACGTCTTTGTTGTCAACATGTCAAACAATGTAGAATATGGTTGGAACGGTGATTCTGCGCTTAAGCCTTCGTTTATATATGAGAAATACGTGTGTGTGTGTGTGTGTGTGTGTGTGTGTGTGTGTGTGTGTGTGTGTGTGTGTGTGTGTGTGTGTGTGTGTGTGTGTGCGTGCGTGCGTGCGTGCGTGCGTGCGTGCGTGCGCGTCTGAGCACGCGTGCACATCTCTGTGAATGGAAAGCAAAGACAGTCTGGTCCTCCTCACTATATTAATTATGTACAACTCTCATGCAGGCCTTATCTGTATCCAGAAAGATTAATAATTGAACAGCATTGTAATTACATAGCAGTCATCACAGATCTGTTCAATCCAGCAGCCACCCCCGCTCTCTCTCTCTCTCTCTCTCTCTCTCTCTCTCTCTCTCTCTCTCTCTCCTTCATTCTCTCCTCACTGGCTCTCCCTCCCTCTCTATCTGTGTACTGTATCTATCCATTATGTCCCGTCACCCCCATACCCCTCTCGCTGTCTGCCGCTCCTCTCTTTGTCTGTCCCAAGTTTAATGCATTTCGCTGTCGTCCGTGTCAGCTCTCATCCGGCACAGACTTTATGCAAAGAAACACAAAGACCAGCATTCTGTTTCTGAACGGAATGGTACATTCCTCTCTCCGACTGACTGTCTCTCTCTGTCTGTCTGTCTCTCTGACTGTCCGTCTTTCTGTCTGTCTCTCTCTGTCTCTCTGTCTGTCTCTCTGTCTCTCTTTAAGTACTAATTACAAGTAGTAAAATTTACAAAACTGTGACTATACCTGTATTACAGCTACTAATCCAAGTGTTTTTATTGTCTGTTGATTTTTTAATATACACAATTTTAATCTCTCTCGCTCTTCTTCTTTCCTCTCTCCCTTGTCTACCAGTTCATATGTTTTCTTCCTTTCATTCTTACTGAAGTAGAGCTCGGCCTTGGCTCTGCTCTGACGCAGGCTCGTTTCTAACCGGCAGAACCTCTGACGAATGTCTGGTGGGACTCTTTCAATACCTAGCCCGTTCTAACCCTTTGGGTATATTTCTCTACTAGAGTCTGTCGAGAGTGCTGGACTGAGATTAGTGCTATGCTTAGCTTAGTGTTTCTTCCTGGAGTCGCTGGAGTCTGCTGAAGTCCAACTGACACGCTGGCTTATATACACAAGGTTTCTACGTATGACATGGCATGACACGTTCTATTAGCAACCACTCCTTATACGGTCATGGCCATTGTACGGTTTATGATGTCGGCCCGGCAACGCATGCTGTCTATGACGCTAGTCTCATGTGACATGTCATCTATGACGACAGTCCCTGTGACATGAGGGATCCTCTCCATATATCTCCATACATAGGGCTCTCCAAGTCTCCATGTTAGGCCAAACGGGTTCTCCAATTCTCCATGTATGGGCCAAAATGCCTAACGTTGAGCTTAACACTGAAACATTCTTAACACGTACCTTTCCTTAGTTAGTTATTGCGTGTGTGTGTGTGTGTGTGTGTGTGTGTGTGTGTGTGTGTGTGTGTGTGTGTGTGTGTGTGTGTGCGCGTGTGTGCGTGCGCGTGTGCATGCATATTTGTGTGTGTGTGTGCCACCCAGATATGCTGGTATATACAGTATGCAAGGCAACAGACTTTATACAGTACATAATTACATTGAGTTGTACCCTGTAATTAATGAAGGTTTTCCGTTCTGTGTCTTATGTGCCACAGGTGTTTCATCCTTACTAAACTTGTATTAACGTAATTAAGCCGTAATTATACCATAAATAAACCATGATAAATACTACTGTACATCTGTGTCGATTGATGATGAGCCTCGTCAGTGTCTTACAGCGGACGGTAGCCATTAGCTGATTGGTGGGCTGTCAGGGTTAGTCGCCGCGGGTGGCGTGGGATTGGTTGGCGTTGTTACAGAGGGTTGATGGGTGGGCTGAGCTCAGGACAAGGTTTCCAAAAATAGCCCCTCTGACAGAACAATGATGGGTCTGTGTTTACCCACGTGCATGTGTGTGTGTGTGTGTGTGTGTGTGTGTGTGTGTGTGTGTGTGTGTGTGTGTGTGTGTGTGTGTGTGCGTGTGTGCGTGTGTGTGTGTGTGTGTGTGTGTGTGTGTGTGTGTGTGTGTGTGTGTGTGTGTGTGTGTGTGCGTCCGTGTGTATCCTTTTGTGTTTGTGCACTTGCCTGTGTGTGAGACTGCTGTGAAATTGTAATAACAGCAGCATAAGTAGCCATACTCTTTCATTAGCAATCTCCACAGTCACAAGGGTTTGCTAAACAACACAGAGAGAGAGAGAGAGAGAGAGAGAGAGAGAGAGAGAGAGAGAGAGAGAGAGAGAGAGAGAGAGAGAGAGATAGATCTGCCAGTCTTATAATATAGATGGACTATAACTAAAGGCCCTTTCCCACTGGGTGCGATAACGATAAAAAGCTGTCATAATTGATGTGAATCATTATCGTTATCTTTATCGCGTCCGGTGGGAATGTACCTTAAGTCAAGAGTGGTCTTCAGACTGGTATATTTGAAGTGACATAAACCTTTTTCTTCCTCCCTTTCCCTATCTCTCTGTTTCCCTCCCTCACTCTCTCTTGCTTCAATCTCTCTCCATCACCTTATGTCGTATAGCGGGGAGTGGTGATCAATGTTTCAAACTCATCTGCGTGTGTGCATGTGGAAGGTATTGAGGTAGAAAGATAGATAATGTAGAGACAGACAGACAGACAGACAGACAGACAGACAGACAGACAGACAGACAGACACATGAAGAAGTCTAGCACAATACAATATAGTATCAGTGAAGAATTGTCATGGAAAAGGAAGTAGGGACAGAAACTAAAGCAGACAAACCTCCAACTTAGCGTACAGTATCAATACATCACCAGTACAGTATACAGTATATACAGTATCAGTTAATACATATCTATACATGGTGACAGTCTGTACACACAGTATTGTCACAAACATGGATGTTACGGCGTCGGCAGCGACGAATGCAGACAAGCCCCAAATAGACCAGAGAGAAAAAAGGAAGGTACCATGGCGGATGAAAACCTTGTAGTATGTCCAAAACCGTTCATTTTGTATTTATCATTTTAAAAATGATTTAAAATAGTGAAAATAGCCGATCTACAAGCACACAACACCTCGCGATGCGAGGCGTTGTGTGTTGTAGATCAACTGTTTTCACTACCTTTGTGCGACACTCTTGTAGGATGAAGTGGGCCTTTGCTTCACCAAAAAACATACACTTGGAGATAGAAGGTTTCTGCCCGACAGTGACGATAGATTTTCTCGCCTGCTTAGGGACCGCTAAAAAGATGGACAGATGAGAGAGGAGACGGGGGGAGGCAGGTATAGGGAAAGAGAGAGAGAGAGAGAGAGAGAGAGAGAGAGAGAGAGAGAGAGAGAGAGAGAGAGAAAGAGGTGGTGGAGGAGGAGGAGAAAAAACACAGAATGATGAAATGAGTGGAAGGAATGAACAGGGCAGAAAATCCACCCTGCCGTTTCTGTG
>NC_137821.1:19276789-19299289 GCF_963921795.1 Nannobrachium achirus
TTTATTATTATTTACAAAGCCTAAAAGCCAAACAGAAATGTTATTTGTATTCATAATGTTCAAATGTTCGACGACGACGAAACACAATTAAATCGTTAATCGCAGTTATTCGAGCGTCATTTAATCGTCAAGTGAAATGTCATAATGGTGACAGCCCTAGACCCTGGGACTGAACTACCGTATGTACGCCTTTCCCCCCCAGTGTTCTGAGTGGCACGGTGAGATAGTTATTTCTTTATTTTCTTTTTGGAGTGGTGAAAGCACTCCCAATAGACAGGTATGTCTGTGGGTGGGTGGGTGGGTGGCTGGCTATGTGGCTGGCTGGCTGGCTGGCTGGCTATGTCTGTAGCCTGGCAATACCTCTAGTGGCCACACACAACACACATGTTAAAGGAGGGGTGCTGTTTAGCAGGCCAGGCACACTCAAAGGAGGGGTGCTGTTTAGCAGGCCAGGCACACTCAACACGCACGCACGCACGCACGCACGCACGCACGCACGCACGCACACACATGGTATAGCTGCTCAGATTCACCACTCCACTTCGAACCGAGGTTTGATTTTTTTTTTCATTAAAGCCGACAGAAACACATGTTTGGCCCGTCAACCGTGCTTAATTGGCTCGGTGCATACAAATTGTCCATTGTGCAATGAGTCCGAGAACTCCACTCAAATGCCGTGAGAAATGGCCGCGTTGCCAAGTTGGCACATGGTGGCAGCGAAACGTCGTGGAATCGTATGACGCATTTTGCCCCGTGTGAGTGTGTGAATGTTTAGTTAGTCAGTTATTGTCAGTTTGTGTGTGTGTGTGTGTGTGTGTGTGTGTGTGTGTGTGTGTGTGTGTGTGTGTGTGTGTGTGTGTGCGTGTGTGTGCGCGTGTGTTTGTGCGTGTTTGTGTGTGGAGGGGACTGCTTTCATCGTCTGTTTATCTGTATTTGTGTGTAGTCATCTGTGTTTGATTGTAAATGCTTGAACGTGTGTGCATGTGTGTTCGTTTGATCCCCGATTTGTATTTATCTTCTCGTTCCAAGACACTGTCTGTAATGTACGCGTTGTGTAAGCATGTTCGATTGGCTATTTATAATTTTTTTTCCTATAATTTTTAGCCCACAATTTTGTAACCCATTTTTCACCCAGTGCCAATTGCCTATGTAATCCTGGGCTCTGCTCTCCCTCTGCCACGCGTGGGTAGACAACGGACTGACCTCATGCTTCCTTCAATGCATGGGGAGTCCAAGTTGCTTCTTTTCACCTGACAGTGGGGATTTCAGGTCCGCTTACTATAAGTATTTGATGCCAATAACCCCCCGTACCAGATTTGCATCTTCAAAATGTGCTCCCAAAATTCACTGCTTCCCATAGTACTGTAGGTGCAGCAGAGCAGCCGGCCTTTGCGTTGGCACAGCTGCGGTGGGCATCAGCTGGCAGAGGGCAGCAGCGCCCGGAGCCCGCACCGGGCCTGTGGGGAGAGCTGGGTGCACACAGCTGGCTGCCATCCGGCTGGCGGGCAGGGCAGGGCTGCGCGGGGCGGGGGCACCACTCTAGTTGGGTATTCAGCTGGAGTCGCGTCTTGTTGGTATTCCTCCATGGCTCCCTCTGTGTTTTTACAGTGACCTTTCCTCCCTTCCGCTGCTCTTATCCCTTGTTTCTTTCTGTCTCTTCCTCCTCCGGTTCTTTGTCTCTCGTTGCTCTTTGTGATTCTTTCTTTCCTCTTTCCTCTGTGTTTAATTCTGTCTCCGCCTCCTCTGTTTTATTCTGTCTCTTCCTAGGGCTGTCACAGTTATTACATAATCGTCCAATCGCAATTATTTGACATAATCGCGATTATTTTTTCATAATCGTCATAATCGTTTCCATGTTGAAAAATGTTCATATATCTTTTTCAAAGTAAAGCAATAGTGGAAATAGCGATGCGACGCGTTGTGAGCTTGTAGATCGGCTATTTCCACTATCAATGTTCTTTTTCAAGTATAAAGTTGTCAAATATGTCGGTCATTTCTTTGTATATTTAGGTTATGTGTCATATCTGCCATGTGCATCTTCAAAGCCTAAAAGCCAAACAGAAATGTTATTGTCAACGACAAAAAACACAATGAAATTGTTAATCGCAATTTTTTGAGTGGCAATTAATCGTCATGTAAAATGTCATATTGTGACAGCCCTAACTCTTCCTAGTCCGTTTTTTTTTTCTCAATCTGTCCCTCGTTGTTCTTTGTCACCATTGGAAAAAGTTACATTATAGATGCATTTTCTTTTCCGAAATGTGACTTCTTGCTGTAAATATCCTCGGATCATTTTCTCTTCTCTCTCTACCGTCCTCTCTCTCTCTCTCTCTCTCTCTCTCTCTCTCTATGCTGCAACTGTCCCGCCTTGCGTGTTCACTGAAATTACATTTTTCTCTCTCTATTGTGCCACTTTCCGTACATATTAATTCTTCCTGTCGTTCCCCTTTTGTCTCGTTCTCTGCCTGACATCCGCGCTGTTCTTTGTTTCCCCCTCTGTTTGTGTCCCTCCATCCCTTCATGTGTGGCTGTCACGCGGAGAGAAGTCTTTGTTATAATAATCATGTATTCTTTTTCATGTGGCGTGCTCTGCGGTACTCATGACATCCTACTGGGATGCGGCGTGTAGAATTTTGGCGCCGCGAACCAACATGTAGAACAAATATATTCCATTCTACCCAATTCAAGTATACAAAGCCATCCACATACACACACAGACACACACGCGGGAGTTTGCATGTGCCAAAAGTGGCGAAGTGGCAAAGTTCTGCCTGAATGCTTGCAGTTTGGTAGTGCAGTTGGGTGATTTTGGGGGAACTGACAGCTCCCGTCTGTAGCCCTTCTGGTGATAAAGGTCAACTGTACACGTGCTCCCGGTCGGCTGCTCTCTGTCTCTCCGATGGTCTTCTCTGAAGTGACTACTGGATTAGTTATCTCAAAGAATATCGTTAATAAGTATGTTGTATGAACTGTAAAAGGGAGCCCAATTTAAACAAGCCAAAAGCTTTCTTGTGGTTTCCTGTACCTTTTCCTATGCAAACCTCTAATAAAAGCTTCAATCAATCAATGTTGGCGCATCGCTGGACAGCAACTCAGTTGTGGCGGGGCTCAAGTCCTCCCACATACCAAACTGACTTGAACGTACAGTACTGCTACATCACTGAGAGATCAGTTGTGCCAGACGTCAGATTTATAGATGCTAAATGTCGCTGTGCGTACACTTTGTACACATTGTCGTCTGAAGGTGGTGTTGTGTGCTGGGCAAGAGGGAATAAGAGCAGGAGTCTACAGTCTTAAGAGAACCAGAAGCTCTGAAGAGAGGAAACAATCTGAGCATCCTCTTTCCAAACTAACTTTATTATTAAAGTGGTTTTCCGCTTTAATAATAAAGTTTGAAAAGACACAAACTTTATTATTAGTTTTTCCACTTAATAAAGTTTGTTTTGGGATTACAAGATATTTTCCTCTCTTCAGTGTTGCCTCATGTGATCCAGCACCTGTCAAAATATGTTTGGATGTGCGTGCCTGCACCTCTTGGACTGCATTTAACAAGAAGCTCTGACAAAAAACCCAGGTTTGTGCTTGGAATAGAAATTGAGAATATGGTATTGTGTAGCTTAAATGCATGACGGGCACCGGCTGTGGCTTATCTAAGCTTGTTGTTCCTGCAACAGAAGCAGAGGAGAGAGGAAAATTATTTATTCGGGCTGAAAGGGGATAAACAGACAACCTGCCACTAAACAGACAACCTGCCAATCTGCCACTTCACTACTAGGGTCCCAAACAACATATGTTGAAAATTGCTGCCCAGTGGTTCCCAATGTAGGGGTCGAGACCCCCAGAGGAATCGGCAAATGATTTTGTGGGGTCCCCAGATGATTAGCTTAACATGCAACATTGTTTTCTCTCTTAACACAGTAAACAAACTAACATACACCAGTAAGACACCAGACCGTCAGGTCGCATGTATACACAAATTGGCCCGTAGTAAGTGGCCTTGGTTTGTCCATTAATGTTGAGTTGTTGACTACAAAAAGCAACCTCGTGGTGGCGCTAGAAGAGGGGCATGTGAGAAATCAGGGGCGGAGGTTGTGGTTTGCCAGCCAAGGAGTGTGTGTGCAAAGTTTGGCATGGATACGGGCAACGGTGCCGGAGATAAGAGTAGGGATGAAAGAGAAGTGTGATATGACGTGACAGACAGACGGAGTGGCTGACTGTCTGATGGAGGGACTGATTTCATAGTAACTGCGACCTCACGGTCGCAAATATACGCATATACAGGGTATGTGCACGTGGGTATCTAAAGTTTTTCATAACTACGCCCTATTTGTAATATCACAGAGATACTGTATATCAATTTCTTTGTAGTATTGTTGTGTATCGAACCATCTGTGAAATGACCATCATGGAATGTGTCAATAAAGAAGTTGATCAAAAAAAGTTACAATTTAATGACTTTCAAGACGTTTTTATTACCAAATTGGCCAAATTGTCAAATATTATGAGTCGAATTGAAATGTATGTCTCAACTCGTACAATTACAAGTGCTTGTCAGGGTTGGGCGGTGTCCCCGGTCCCCATATGATAATAATTTCGGTGGGTAGCGGCCTGAAAAGTTTGGGAACCCTTGGCCTAGATTGCATGTCATTTTCTTCTGTGCAAATTTTTTTAATTGCACTCACTATCTAAAAATGTAATGGGCAGATTGCCATGAAAATTAATGCGCTCAGCCCAAGACGTGCCCTACTGATTTGGGTGACCCCATGGCCTCACCACCCTTAGGCCAAACTTTCCACTTTGCACACAAGTTATCTCGTTAACAAATTGGCAGATTGCCATTAAACTTGCAGAATACATTCGTGCTCGATACTAACTGAGTGGCCCCATGACTTTAGCATCACTCTGAGATCAATCTCTCAGACTAAAACGTTCAGATAGCTCATAATCTAATACACTGTTTCCAAAAGAGTGGTTCACGACCCATTTGTGGGAGATGGACGAATTTTTATGGGCCACGACTCGAGTAAAAATCCAATTTTCTTTTCCTACAAAAATTTAATATATATATATTTCAAAATCTTTCCCCTCCTCCCCCCAAAAAACGTTTTATTTTTAGGAAAGAACATAAGAAATTCCATAAGTAAAATATAATAAGTCCATGTTGAGAGTTTGTAGATTGGCTATTTTCACTGGTGTGGGTCCCGGCAAATGTATAATTTCTCTTTTGGGTTAACAAATTAACAATTTGATGTTTCATGTGAAATGTTTGCAGAACCTTTATTTGGACTGTTTATTCGTCACACTCCCACTGTGTTTTTGTCACTTTTGTCTTGTTTTTCTTTTCTTTTTTTTCATGTTTTTCCCCCCTTTTTTTATTATTATTATTTATTTTTACAAAGTACTATTAGCTGTTAGAAACAGAGTGGATGGGGGTGGGGGTCTTGTTCCCTGTACTTGCAAGGATTTATTTATGGTGCGTTTCAGCTAAACCTTTCACCGTTATTCCCTAGAGAGACAGAAACAGTGTGTGTGTGTGTGTGTGTGTGTGTGTGTGTGTGTGTGTGTGTGTGTGTGTGTGTGTGTGTGTGTGTGTGTGTGTGTGTGTGTGTGTGTGTGTGTGTGTGTGAGAGAGAGAGAGAGAAAGGGCTTAAGTACATATTCAAATTCACATTCCTCTCTCCACATCAGCAATTAATTGCCCTTAGGCGGTCATAGTGAGTGCATCCTGAGACCATTTGCTGTTAGTGGCAAATTGGAATTTTAAATGCTGCCCTGGCATATAGTGGTAAGGGCTTTTATTGTTGTCGTGTTTGTGTTTTAAATGAGTCGGGGAATCTGGGAAATGTCACCCTCGGACCGGTTGATTGAGGCTATTATTCATTCGTTAAGTTTAAAGTTCAGTCACTTCCGCCATGCAGGTGTAGCGTGATTTAATACACGGCATAGCTACCGTAGCATACACAGCTATATTCTCAATGTTCTTTTAAATCCAGGATCGGGCATAAAAACTGACGTAAGATACTTAAATTAAAATAAAATGTGTTTCTATACATGTTGTCCATATTAGGGTGGTCATTTTTGTCAAAAAGAATAATAATAAAAATAAATAAATAAATATATATATTATATATATATATATATATATATATATATATATATATATATATATATATATATATATATTCTTTTTTTTTTGCCATAGACATGCAAATGAGCAGACAATAAAAAACGCACAATAAAACATAAAGGTAGAACTTTACAGTAATGACCTGTTATAAAGCATTTAAAGTCCTACCAACATAAAAAGCTAGCCCTGAAAACCATTACTGTAACTCTGAGAGTGTACAAATGGAACCAAATGCACCCGTAGGGTTTAGTTTGACAAAAATATCCACAGCAATAAGCCAGCATGGCGATAACCCCTGATGGTGGTCATCAGCATCATACATATTCTGAACAAACCATGGAGACTGACATTCAGTTATGGGGTCTTCTGATCAAAATAAATAAATAAAACATTATCTAGAGAAATTGCCACGGACAAGGACAATAGAACCAGCACATCTGCAGGTGGACATTTAGACCCTAGTGTGTTGGGTTAGACACAGGTCTACCGGTGGACAATGTCAATAAAGTTGTTTGAAGCAGACAGCACAGCGGATTGGACGCTAGATGCGCCATCGTCTTTATTGTATTTCGTAATACCCGTGTATATCGTTGCAATTACCTCTCTCTATCTGGAGAGGGAGACAACGGACATTAAAACTGACCGATTGTAGCTTTAATATTCTACTCCAGTTATAAGGCGGTGTGAACTAAGTGTGGCCCTGTGGATATGTCTACCCCTCTATGTGTGTCTGTCTGTCTGTCTGTCTGTCTGTCTGTATCTATCTATCTATCTATCTATTGACAGTATCTCACCCTTACCCCCCTCTCTTTCTCTCTTTCTCTCTCTACTCCTTTCTCTTAACATTCTCTGCTTGCGCGCGCTCCTACTGTATTACTTATGTCTTCCCGATGAATAAATGTATGTGCCTCTGCCATGTCTGCGTATACCGTATGAGAAGCCTTGACACGCCTGCACGCGTGTCTCTCCAAAGCCTCGGTGCAGGCGAGAACAAAGGGCTTATGACCATGATGAATAATGAAAGGCCCACGGTTGCACGGTCGAGTGTCCTCTCCAACCGCGCATGGACACACCGCCACAGACACAGCAATGGACCTTATATTAGGAACACACGCGTCCGTGGATTCTCCGACCACAATCGAAACAATTAAAATGCAGGAGAGATACTGTACCGTAACCTCTCACAGACACAATAGATGAACACACACATGCACGCACGCACGCACACACACACACGCAGGCACACACACACACACACACACACACACACACACACACACACACACACACACACACACAGACCATAGACCTGAGCGGGTCACAACTGGACCCACCCTACCTCCACCTCTCCTAAGAAATAAACAACAAGAACTCTCACCATCTGTTCCGCTGACATTTCCCATTCCACAGAGAGAGCGAGAGCAGGAGAGGTTATGACACGCAGAGAGAGAGAGAGAGAGAGAGAGAGAGAGAGAGAGAGAGATGTGGCTTTAGTGGGGGTGCGGGGGTGGGGGGCACAGGACAGAGGTAGCATCTGGCCATTGCCTCTCGCCCACAGGGTTTGAAGTTGTCGTTGTGTCACGCCGTCGTGTGGTCGGTGTACTGCGGCGTGCCGCGGCGTGCCAAATGACATCTGTCGGAGACGGTCGGACTGCCTTGTAAGCAACCAATTGAAAAAGATGAGGTGTTGAAATTCGAGGCACGCTCGCTCGTCGGCTCAAGGCCGTTGGTCTTTTGCGCGGCGCGCGGAGCAAGACGATGCGCAAAAAAATCAAACAAAAAAAACATTTACACTATTTCACCTCCCTGATGGCTGAGTGCCTTGGTTGCCATGGCAACCAACGTGCAGTACTCTGCTTCGCAGGTGCCTGCCGTCCGAGTCTGAGGGGGACTTTGTGTTTTTTTTTCTTTCTTTTTTTTGCATACACACACACCTAAAGGTGGCGTTTTTCCACACGCCAATGTAAACTTGGCCTCTGTTAAAGGATGTCTCGTGGTTGAGGACTTTGTGGCCAAGCCTTGGCCGCTTACAATACGCCTCGTATAGTTTGCTCGTTGATGCTGCGTCTCTCACTTAACCCCCACATATCTGGACACGGAACAAGACGGCTTTGTAAATGGACTTTGCTTTGACAGACAGCGTGCTTGAGAGAATTTGGCAGCGTACGTTTTCTGGCTGCGCTTGATGAAGGCGCGTGGGCGTCGTTACTTGTTTGCGGTTTTGACACTTTTTGGGGTCTGACCTCATTCTGAAGTTGGGTGGCCTCGACTTGAAAGAGACCCCAGCGGTTGTAAGACAGAGAGAGGTCAGTGGAGGAAATACTTTGACAGACAGGGCAAAGGAGTCAGAGTGAATTCTGGATGTCTGGAGTTTCCAAGGCTGCTTTGTTTAGGAGTTTCAGCGTGTGATTGTGTGTGCAGTGCATGCATGATGGCATAATGTGTGTGGGTGTTTGTTGGAAGTTGCACCTTCTCCTCTTTTCATCTCCTTCTAGATCAGTGGTTTTCAACCAGTGATCCAGGGACCACCAGTCATCCTTGAGGAGGTTCCAGGTGGTCCCCAGCTAAATGTTGGTAACCATATGCACCCTTATAGATCTTTAACTCTTGAGAGCATAAAATGAAACCAAGTGGACCCTTACGGGGCCCATTTGGTTTCATTTTACACTCTCAAGAGTTAAATTGTTGTTAAACATCTGCATCTACTTAATTTACAAGAAGTCTGCATCATTAGAGAATGTAGAAAAAGTGTTATTTTGATCAAGGTTTTGCCTGTTAATATCTCTCCTATGGAAACACATCAATACAGCATTATGGAATTGTGGACAAAATCAATAAGAAGATATTTGTGGTTCTGGGTCTGAGAGGTTAAATCTCATCAAACGGTGGTCTGTGGCTCAAACGGCGAGTAAATAATGGACCTTGGTATGAAAAGGGTTGAAAAGCGCTGCTCTAAATGGAGTGTGACAGGGCTCTGGTTCTTTGTCTCCTTCTCTCTTTCTCTTCTGAGGGGAGGAGGTAGCCGGGTTGCCTGGAGGCGCTGATGCCTTGTGACAGTAGCCAAGGTGTGTCTGTGTTGTGTGACTAAACAGGCCCTGCATTAAGACCCTGGCTGACGCTAAGCATCCCAGACACCACACTGACGCCGGTCCACTCAAAACAAAGCTGAGGGGGCCCACCGGGGGCCTCCCACTCCACAAATCTGGACATCTCATAGACCAGAGCTGTCTCCGTCAGTACTCCCACACGTTCAAAGAAATTGCTGTGCACGGCCGGGACATAGGAGGGCTACTGTACAGGATTACTGGCCTTAGCGGTTGGATGGAACTTAGAGAGAGAGAGACGTTGGGAGGAATGCCTTCTGGGAAAGGGTCGCTGTGGTGGGCTGGAGGTAATTAGTGGGGATGCAAGTTCCTTAGAAGCATAAAAACACGAGTTACCAATGCGGCGTTTTGAGTCTGAGAGGGAGTTTCAAAAGGAGACAAGAGTTTTCAAAGTTGTAATAACCCCCACTAACCCCAATTAATGTGGAGAGTGAATGAACACTTGCATGAGGGGAGATGGACTCATTGTAGAGAAAGCGTTGTGCTTCAGTTGACAGCTAATGGAGCTTCGCGGCCAAAAAGCACCATGCTCAATTATCCATACTAATGTTCGGTTTAGCCGTAGCAAGCACTTTAAGCCTTTGTGTATTTACACAGCCCCCTCCCTTCATCCCCGTGCGGTTGGCACGGCTACGTGAGGCCCGCTATTGGTCAGTCAGACCTTCCTCGCCCTTTGAATGATCTAATTGGTCTTACAATTGGGGTTTGGGGTTTGTAATAATAGTTGCCTTTTCCAATTTGTTCTAGGATTGAGTGTGCTTTAAAACGAAACATTGACAAATATTTGGTTTCACACCGGAGCCCCTTTCTGTCAAAGTGTTTATGTCGCTAAGCTGTCCTCGTTTAAAGCTCCTATTTCCATTACGCTTTCCGTCAGCCCTGACGGGTCTTGTTTGTTCATTTCAAGGTTGAGGTGGGGTTGAAGCTAATGCCAGCGTAATGACAAAAGTGTAAAGAATGTCGGGCGAAATGTTCTCAGACTCAACTCAGTGGCCTCTAAAACTTCTACGACAAACTAAACAACCTCGAATAAATTCCATCCATCTCTTACAGCAGCTTGGCGACGCCAGTCCTGGCGTGATAAATTCCGCTTGATGTTCTCATCTTTGGGAAACGGGGGAAAAACACTGTAATAATAATGCACACAGATAAATAATGTATCTCTGTCATATAATTAGAACAGTTCCCCGGAACACATTTGCCCAAATTAGACCCTAGGAGTAATTTCACTGTGTTTAATGTGCCATTCAGCCTCTTCCACTGCCCGTTATACCGCCCGCTCCACAAACCCCAAGCCATGTTTAAGTCCCATTAAGAAAACAATCGCCCCCATCACTCCTCTGTAAATAGCTGCTGTCCTTAATGGTGTGTGATTTTGCTATGCGTTCGGGTTAACAAAATCCAAAAGGCAGGGGCTGAGGAGGAACAGCACAGAAATAAGACGATGCATGATGGCATGATAATATGGTAGCACTGGATCACAGACGTTTCTATTGAAAATCCCTCAGGGAAATCTTAGATCATGTCATATAAGAACCAAAAATAAACAGATCAGCCCTGCTGTCCCGATTCTGTCAGGTATGTGTCGTTTATGACATTGAGTTACTGTACATTTGATAACGTCTGTGTTTTGGATTACTCTTTGGATAAATTATGACTTTTTCACTGTCAGTTGATGCTTCATATCCATATCAGTAAAAAATTGCCCGCAAAATCGTTTGTTTATTTTTGGAACAGAGTTCTTATATAACACGAACTGTGACCCAGGGGGTTAGCTGCTTCTATCGCCAGTGATGTCAGACTTTGATTCTATATTTTGTTGGAAAGGTAATCTAAGATAGGAAGAGAAAGACCGTCATATGACATACACCAGTGGTTTTCAGCCCTTTATATTGCAAGGTCCATTATTTATTGGGCATTTGTGCCACGGACCACCATTTGATGAGATTTGGCCTCTCAGACCCAAAACCTTTAATATTTTGTTTGCGTTGGATACGATTTTGAATTCCATGCTGTATTGATGTGGTACCATAAGAGAGATAAACAGGCAATCGTTGATCAGAATAACAATTCTCCTAAATGCAGATGTTTATCAATAATTTAACTCTTGAGAGGGTAAAATTAAATGCTCTCAAGAGTTAAAGGTATATAAGGGTCCATTTGGTTACCAATTCTCCATCATTTAGCTGGTGACCACCTGGAAGCCCCTCTGGGGGACCACTCGGACCACTGGTTGAGAACCACTGACATATACACAGGGGAAAAACATGTGTGAACAAAGGGATGCATGCCACCACACAACCAAGCGATAGGCAGCTAGAGATGCTGACAGAGAGCGATGGAGGGGGTGGAGAGGAGAGAGGGATTATGATAATGGCGTCTCCGTGGCGACAGCTGTTCGGCCCGGCCGAGCAGCTGCATCCACTAAAGGAGACTTCGCCCGAGCCAAGCGTGGAATGCAATGCTCCTCCCCATGTCACCGTGCCAGGAAAGGTATCCGGGAAGGAAACCAAACACAGAGATAAAGACTAAGGTGGTTGATAGGCCCGTTACAATTGTTACGTGATCGTCTAATCGCAATTATTTGACATAATCACAATTATTTTGTCATAATCGTCATTATCGTTTCCACGTTGAAACATTTTTGAAAAAACATTTTCAAACATAGTGGAAATAGCAGAACTACAAGCTCACAGCTTGTGAACTTGTAGATCAGCTATCCACTATCATTGTTTTTTTTTTAGTATAAAGTTGTCAAATATGTCAGTAATTTTATTAGGTTATGCGTCATATCTGCCATGTGCATTTTCAAAGCCTAAAAGCTAAACAGAGATGTAGTTGTCAACCACAAAAATACAATGAAATCGTTAATCGCAATTATTTGAGTGACAATTAATCGTCATGTAAAATGTCATAATCGTAACAGCCCTAGTGATTGGTACTCAGGGATTATTTCAGAAAAGTTAACATAGAGATGCAAGACTATCTTTGACATTTATGGAGAAAGAAGGAAAGACAAAAGTGGGAGCAAGAGACGATGAGAGAGAAAAATCTTATAACATTTATATTTGTGTAAACGTGTTTATTGCAGCAGGACATTGTGCCATTCTGTATGCCAGTGCTTCTCAAACTTTGTATGTATTTGGCTGCGGACACACATCTCTAAATCATTTTGTGCCAGGGACCCCCAGAAGCAAAGATTTGTGTTGAAAAAATGCTTGTTTTTTTAAAAGAAAACAGTCAAAGATTTGCACACATTCTCAATATTTTTGAATAACCAAAGTATGAAACGTGGTTAAAATGGTGATTGTGGTGAAAGTTATTGTGACGCTAACCTCTCCCCCCATGATTATTTGAGAACCAAATAATGCTGTGTACAGTACAATATACACAGACAGGTTGGTGTACACATTTAGCTAGGAGGTCTAGTCACACACATGGTGTGATTTACTGAAAGCAGTGGGACACACGTACTGTACAGTATTGTACAGAACACACCTGTGGTTGTTTGGCTGCTGATGTCTTCAATGCAGGTGGTCTCTCACTTCGTGTCCCAGTCTCTCTCTCACCACCTGCGCTCCCCCTTCCGATGTTTAATTTCCTCTGCCAGTTCTTTTTCCTGCCTGGAAAGATTGTATTCTGAATTTATGGGAATGTAAACCCACCCAAAGAGGAAGAACAGGAACACAACTTGCAGTAGTGAGTCTTTTTTTTTTTATGTTGTCTGCCCGTCAGTTTCTTTTCCTGTCAGCTTTTGGACAGGGCTCTGACAGAGTATCTGTCAGCTGGAGAGATGATGATCGGGTGGGGGGTCCGGATAGGGCTCTGGCAGAGATATCTGTCAACTGGTGAGATGATGAGAGGGGGTGATCTGGATGTGACACGACGACAGGCCCTTGCCAGATGATCACTGATGAAAACTTCACTCACACTAAACTTCTCTGTGCCCTTCTTCAAAGACTTCTTCCTCTTGAACTCGTTTCTCGAAGGCCTCTTTCAGTTAAAGGAAATCACAGCTCAAAGTATTTATGCTCATCGGTATACATGGGACACTTCAGTCAGTGAAGAAGCATTTTGACGCCAATAAGGCTCCCAGTCTTGGAATCGAGCTGCAGTAAGATTTTTTTTTTGTTGAGCGGTGCTCCTGTAATAAAATGAACTCATAAATAGCACGAGCTCACTTCACACTGGTGTTATTTCTTTTTTGGTGCAAGGTTGTGAGCATTCTTCCTTGAAAGCCAACTTGTCAAGACCTGGGTTAAGTTGAGTTCTACCCCAGCGCAGCACCTCACCCCTGCCTCCCGTCCTCATGCTATAAGCTCTGCCTGCAGCTGGCCAGATCAATGGACAGATCTGAAAGCCCAGGGGACACGGCCTTAATCCCTCGGCCTTATTGATTACCAGGCAACCCCATTAGATCTCTGTTTCCCAAACAGTTGGTCGGGACCCGTCTTTGGGTCGCGGACCAATTTTTACGTGATTTATTTTTAATAGTTTATATAGTGATATATTCCGTCGCATAGTGAGTTCCGTCGCAGACAGTACAAAGGCAGGGCCCTTAGCCAATGAGATTTTGTGGGCTCGCCTTTCAGGCCTGAAAGGTGAGAACACTATGTTATCTCCATTATTTATATAGTGAGTTCCGTCGCAGACAAAGGCAGGGCCCTTAGCCAATGAGGTGCAATTGAGGCATGGAAAATCAGGGAGTGGCGTTAGCTGGAGTATTGGTTGAGCTTCACATGACAGTTAGCACGCTGCAGAATATAGTCACGAGCGAGCACACACTGTTTCGTAGGAACAGTATTTCTAGTTTCTCTTTTGGGTCTCGAGCTAAACCTTTGGGAACCACTGCATTAGATCCCTGCAGTTCTATTTTTTTTGTTTTGTTTTTACTACTCTCTTTTCTTCTGTAGGTGCTATTGTGCATCTTTAATAATTCCCCATCACTCTCCAACATGCACACTGTTTTTTCTCTCACACGCAATCTTCCCTTTGTCGTCTCGTCCTCAAGGTTCAAGGTTATCTTTATTGTCCCGCCGGGGGAGAATTATTTTGCAGCCAGAGTTCACATAACAACAATACAAAAGGACATCGATGACAACATCAATACAATACATCATACAGGGTAATGGAATCGTGCAAATGTACAAGGAAGCTCAAGGAATGTAAAAGTGCTGTCATTAGCATTATATCTATAGCACTTGGGAAGTTGGGATGAAGGAGACATTTTAGTCCTCCATTTTATTTTTAGTCCTCCAAACAGCAGCCCTGACACAACAACCTGAGCGCAATATCAAACTCCCGATGGAGTTGATGGAGCAGTCAGTCAGTCCAATAGTGTTTGCCCACTTAACACATGGAGAGCCAAGGTTTCTAACATTTCTAGCTGTTGCTGGTGCCGCCGTTCACTTACGCTTTAATTTTGAAGAGCCTCGGAAGCTTTGTGCGTGTGCACGCGAGTGTCCACTGACGATTGAGGAAGATAATCCATTTGTTTACAAACGCTCGCGAAACTAAAATCCAAACCGGGGCCGACCATCGCGGTAAAGTGTCGCCGTGAAAACAATCAGATCTCTGCTTCCCTGGCGTTCTTTGCACCTTATTCAGAGATAAAGCCCTTTTTATGTTTCAGCATATAATAGAAATCAATGCAGCCTAGACGTGCCATTTTGTTTCTGTGAACGTCACATTATGACATATGGACCAGGGTCTTTCACAGGGCACACAGCATGCGCGCAGCACGCTGCACAGTTAACCCTTTGTTGTCTCGTTGAGGAACGAGACAACTCCTTTAGGCAGAGCGACCTCTAGTGGCCTTATCTCGTTACTGAACGAGTTTGGCCCCTTGGGTGTTAAGGACAAGCATGTTCCATCCAGTCTTCCCTTTCCAAAGCAACACTAACAACTTCCTCTTGGGGGATCCTAAGGCATTCACCAGGAGATTGTGGAGATATAATCCTCCCATCTGGTCCTTGGTCTGCCAGGGGGGATGGGGGGCTCTCCTCCCAATGGGACATGCAGCAAGGACCTCCCTAGGGAGATGCTTGGGAGGCATACAAGATGCCCGAACCACCACAAATGCTTGTCATGACTTCCCCCCTGAGATCTTTCTGACCATTTTAACGGGACTAAAGCTTATTGGATAGATTTATGGGTTTCCAAACCGCGCAATAATATAAATATCAATGAAACGTCTGTAAAAGTGTGTCACCATATCAATAGACACAATTGAGAAAGACTGCAAACATCTTTGCTTGTTAGAGGTCATGGGATTTGTTTTGTTAATACCCAAATATAGGTATAGGTGTATAGGTATCCTCAAGGTCAATGTCAACACCTTTTATAACAGTAAGCAGTGAGCTAGATTTTGTTTCTGAAATCAATGCTCATCTCTCTCCTTTTTGACACATTAAGATGGAGGAAATACTTATCACACCAAGGCACACATTCCTCCACCATCAGCTCATAAAACTCCTTCAAGAAGGCAAACAATAACAGAATTATTAGTTAACTTGAAAATGTGTCTGTTGCTCATTAGTGTAGGAAGAAGTTGGGAGAGGCAGCAACCTTGAAGGGTACCAGTAGATGAGTAGAATTGCAAATTGTAACGCATCAAACCATTTCTCAACCTGCTTTAAAACCTCATCCTTGATAGGTTTCTCAAATTAATTCAGAACTAAAGTCAAAGCTACCTGCCTGAAATCATTAAATGTAGTAGGTGTTCTATTCTGCGGCTAGAACTGGAACAATAATGAAATGCTTCCAATGCTTGAGGACCTTCTGCATCTTAAGAGATTTTCCAAAAAAAAAAGAACACAATGAAAGATGCAACAGAGCTGGTCTGCACAGGTTTTCACTTTTCAGTACCTGGCCATAGATGGGATCAGGTCCTGAGATCTTAGTCTTAGAGTAGTCTACCTGTCTACCCCTCTATATCTCTAGCTCTGATCTCTTTTTTACTCCAGGTCTTATTCCATACCACACTTCTCTCTTCATCGACTCTCCTCCAACACCGACCCCCCTTCTCTCTCTGTTTCTCTCGTGGAGGCCCCCGGGCTTTCTGCAGTGGATTAACGCACATCTAAAGAAGTCCTTAATCCTGTTGGTCCAATTAGCGGTTGTATGGAGTTTCAGTCAATGTACAGTGTTCTCCACGGACAGTTTCGGTCTCCCCATCCCCGCGCACAGGAAGATGTATTCACATACATTATGTGCTGATGCTTGCGCTGATCGTTCCAAATGCACCTCGATGACACCTTTTGGGTTTGCCGTCGACGACTGATCCTCCGAAGGCCGCTACCAAAGATAGCTTGATTGTGCGCCTGATGTATCACAATTAATTGAGAGCCTGGGCATGCACTTGTGAGGGAATTACTAAACCATATTATTTCAGCCCCCTGGGTAAGCAGGCCGCTGATTGGATCAAAGGCTAATTATAGCGACGGATCGGTATTCATGAGAGAATACAGGGGGAAAACAGGAGGAAGAGGCGCATATGTAGAAGGAGGATCAAAAATAGAAGATGTGTGTTAAGACACCGAAGAGACGAGGAGAAGAGATAACGTAGATGCAGAGCTTAGACAGATAGAGAAAGCTGACCGGGTCAAACTGGGAACCTTCTAATTCCCAAGCGGACACTTTACGACCTGAACCACTGCCAGCCCACACTGTGTGTGTGTGTGTGTGTGTGTGTGTGTGTGTGTGTGTGTGTGTGTGTGTGTGTGTGTGTGTGTGTGTGTGTGTGTGTGTGTGTGTTTGTGTGTGTGCGTGTGTGCGTGCGTGCATCTTGTGTTGTGCCAAAGTGCACTCAAATTGTGGAAGTGGCAAAAACCGGGGTAATTCCCTTAATTGAATTGGCTGTGAATGTACAGTACCTTCATGTCCAGAGAAATTCAGCTGGGTTTCAGTTTTTGGAAAATAGACAGAAAACTAACAAAAACGAGCTCCTCGTAGTTTGCTTCTTCCAAGAAGCGTTGCATTATAATTTGTGTGTGTGGTCTGTTGCATGGGAATGAGTTTACGCCCCCAGGGGGACGAGGGCTGTTAGACACTTTGATGGCACAATTGTATTTCACTGTTTTCGCTTTTACAAATGAATGACTGCCTTTCTTTCTTTCTCTTTCTCCTCTCTCAGACTCGCGGTCTGCCATCTTCCTCATCTCTTTATTTCTCCTCTGTCCTCAAAAGGATGATTGATAGTCTTCCATTGACTCCCAGTTGATGGGAATGTCCTGGGGACAAACGCGGCCCAGTGGAGTTTGGGAGTTCATGGTCCACTCCGCTATGAGGTTGGGGCCTCAATGGGGCCTCTTGTAAGCTTTTGTGTTGAATCATCCGGTGGAGGGGAGGGGGGCGCGGGCGGGCGCGGGGGTCCTCACCACCCTGTTGATATTTCCCCAATAAATGCCAGTGGGTTCATTGTCAACGGGCAGACAAACAAGAAACCCACAGTGGCAAATGATGTGGTTCCATGGTATTATAAGACGGTTACGACGAGGAATGCATCTGCAATAGTTTCCCCGGGTCAAACAAGTTCACCGCAAACTTCCGAGTGATTTATTATCTCTGTCAATACAGGGTGCTGAGGAGGATTTTTTTCCCTCCCCATTTCTGTCATTGCTCATAAAAAAGAAAAAAAAAATAGACCCATTTTGACAAGTTTGCCAATACTTGTAGACTCCACTCTGATGTATTTGTGTGCGATTGCAACTGACTGGCAGTGAACTGACTCTACAAAAAAATAAATAAATATATATATATATATATATATATTGAAAAAGAATTTGAAATACATTCAACGTACACAGACACGTTCGGGCCCTGCCAATTTTGCGCTTCACTCAAATAAGCCGTAGGTGGCAGCTGCCAAGTTACAGACTTACAGGCGCTGGTCAGTGCACAGAGGCAACGGGGAATCCGGCTTCTACACCGTTCAGCAGTTTTGTCAGTGCGGGGCTGGTACATGCCGTTGCCAAACGCGCACTCCCCTCTGCCTCCTGTCCATAGTGATTAATGGCAGACTATGTCCTTGCCCTGTCCACTCAATCCCACCAAAAGAAAAATCATTTTCCAATTGAGCAGGGCTGAGGCCGCAGAATATATTACTGGGCTTTTGGCATGAAAAACCACGGGTACGCTGACATGAATGATGTATGCCTCAATCTCTCACATGTTGGAGAGAATATGGGGCACTTGACCCCCCCCCCCCACTCTCCCTCTCTCTCTCTCTCTCTCTCTCTCTCTCTCTCTCTCTCTCTCTCTCTCTCTCTCTCTCTCTCTCTCTCTCTCCTTCATGTACTGTATGCAGGATGTCATTTGGCGTGTGGAGCACACACATGAATCAATTTACAGTATTCATGCATGGGGCTCGATTGTAAACAAAAGTCCTGATGTGGCCTGTGACAGATCGCTGGGATGCATGCTGCAAAATGCTGGAATGCACTACTGTACATTCCTCTCCGGACTGCCTTTCTAAGCAAGTCCTGTTTTACCGCACTGTGGGAACACGCACGTTATACAGGCCTTTCAGAAGTGGTTTGGCCTCCTTCATTTGCGAAGTTGACTCCGATGGCCCAATGCTTTCTCTCGTTTACGGCCTATCTTTCCTCCATTTAAAAATGTCCCTTGTTTTATGTTGAGTTCAATCGTTCAGATTGCCCACTTGTTATCCCTTCTGGCGTCTTATCTTTGCCCGTTCCTCATCCTGTATTGTGTCATTCTACTCACACTTTATTCAGCTGTGCTAAGTAACCGCAGACTGACATGTGATATCGAACCTGAGGTTTGACTTGGGTATAATAGGCATTTTCACCTAATCCTTATACGTCAACCCCCTCAGCACTCGTTTCCGTCGCCTCTGTTCTGGCGGGACTGCCGAGCTCTGCTGCCAGCGGCTCATTAGCGAAGGGACAGCTGTGCAGGGGCGGGCGGCCTGTTCCCACGGACACCAGGCGAGTCGCAGCGGGGCCTGCAGGCGATCAGGGACCGCTCGCGCTGCGCGAGGCTCACACACAGCGGGCGGCTCAGTCACACATTCAGTTATAGGGATGCCATCCGCTTTGTCGACGATGACAGCCTTACAGACAGCTGTAGAAGCGGGGAAAAAAGTCACACTAAAGTCCCTGTCCTGTCACTGCATCTGTGAGAGCTGTCACTGTGGTTGTTAATAAAGTTCGGCAAGTAGTGGCTGCTGCTGCCTCGGGGAATGTTCTCCCGTTCCGGGTTTGCGGTAATCCATAGTAGCAATCATTGGAAGCCGAGCTCTGCCAGGGTTGTTGGAACTCTCGAAGCTTACACAGTAGGTCGCTTTGAGCCAAGAGCCTTTGGGGGGCTGTGCTGGGCGCCTTTGATGACAAGGCTGTGTCAGTTCGGATTCTAGTTGTTTTTTTTTTAGCTTTCAAAGCTTGTTTTTGTATGTTTCCAGAGCAGCGGTGCTCTGCTTGGACTGATCCTTTGTTGAGAGGTGGTGTAACCTCGTTCAAGACCCATTGTGGGATTTAAATGATGAGCCCTGCCCTCAAAGGAGTGCCGGTAGTGGCTCAGGAGGTGGAGAGGTTTCGATCCATGGCTCTTCCTTGATTCCTTTGTGCAAGACCATGAACCCCTAACCGCTCCCGATGAGCAGGTCGGTGTCTTGAATGGTTGCCTCTACTGTCTGTGTGTGGGTGAATGTAACGCACATTGAA
Source organism: Nannobrachium achirus (assembly GCF_963921795.1). Classification (NCBI taxonomy): domain Eukaryota; kingdom Metazoa; phylum Chordata; class Actinopteri; order Myctophiformes; family Myctophidae; genus Nannobrachium; species Nannobrachium achirus. Next base: position 19,296,706 of record NC_137821.1, read on the forward strand.
AAGTGCTTTGGAAAAGGCACTACAGGAAGCCATGTTAAAACCTTCTCAGGGTCTGGTGGCTGAATGAACCAGAAGCTGGTTGCTCACCGTCGTATGGCCATGGCCTGATGTTTGGGCAGCACTGTATGCTAGCTAGAGGACATGGTTTGAATGGCTCAACATTCTCACTTTATGAAAATGCACAGATATTTAACCTCAATGTCAAATATTTTAATAAGTCAATGGAAGATAATAAGAGGGTTAGTAATAATAATGATAAGAGGATAATAAAGATATCTGACAAGGAACTCAGCAGACGTTAACCTCGTGAACTACTGTGTGTTGTCCTTCATATTGCCTAACAGAGGCCACATACTGTACACTATAATTTACATTCATTCATTCCAAAAGCTCATGACTCCATAACTTGGTTGCCTGTTGCTGTAGATTAGTTAGTAAGTAAGCCTTGCAGAGCCGTGAGGCTCATAGGGCAGGAGCCTATCTCCTGTTTCTGTAGCGTGAGGCAGCTTGGTACAAGGACACCCCCTGGACATGACACTAGTAAAGCAGCGAGGCACTGGGTCCCATTTTTCAGAGCCTGGATCGAACCCCGACCTCTCAGGTTCAGGGCGGACACCCTGTAGATTGGAATCGTATAAATAATGTACACGCCTTTGCGTGTGTGTAAAATGTGTCTCGCGGCATCGCATGTGGACCGGCATCAGACTGCGCTTCCTTCGATAAGGGCACCCACGTCTTGGTGTTTCCACAGTGCAGTGTGACTCTTTGAGTGCTGCTGCCTCAGGGGCCGGGGCCCCCAGCTTCCCTCCCCCTCCCCAGAGCCTTAACCCATTTAGGCCTAGGGTTATTGACTGCTTTAACTATTGAAAAATAGCAGATATACAAGCTCACAGCGCGGCACCGAGTGCCGCGCTGCGAGCTTGTAGATCTGCTATTTTTTGAAGAATCATGATATTTCTTTGCAAGTCTTTGAATATATCAATTTAAAAGCGAACATTTGTAACTCAAATATTTGCTTCTGGGTGGTCCCTGGAACAACATATTTTGAGATGGGGGTCCGCGGCCAAATACCTGTAATTTTGGGGGTCCTTGACATGAAAAAGTTTGAGAACAACATGATTTAGAAGACGGATTTAGGAGTCGGGTCAAAGATCGGGTCAAAGATATTCAAAGACTTGCACACATTTTCACGATTTTTCAAAAATAGCAGATCTACAAGCTCGCAGCGCGGCACTCGGTGCCGCGCTGTGAGCTTGTATATCTGCTATTTTTCAACAGTTAAGGCATAAAATAATGGTTAAGAGTGGTTCAAATCTAACGCGACTCGGGCGCGTTCCAGGTATTTGAGAATTAAGGCAGGCCCACTGTAGTTCTTCACTCACTCCACAACACCTACAGTATAGAGCCGTGAGCCGGCCTGTCAATCAAAAACACCCTCCAGGCCTGAAGCAACCCTCGGCATAGCAGCACAAATCCCAGAAGGCCCGGCTGTCAAGACCAGGGGCACTCTCACTCAGAAAATGTTGAAAGAAGAGCGAGTCTCTGATCCTATATACACACATCATACCGCAGTGTCTCAGTCAAAATGAATAATAGATTTCTCCGGCTTCTGTTGAATTCCTGATGAAATTACCGCTGCCTTACATACCCTAGATCCCACCCCCACCCCCACCCCATCCCTCGCCCTCCAAAATGGGGTGTGGCACTTGGTCTTGAACCGAGGACCGCTTATAATTGAAAATGCCCCAAGAAAAACCCAAAGCGCATAATTTCGACTAACGGCGGGGAAGCTTGTAGAGGAAAGCGCTTTGTGAGCATTTTCTCACGGAAATTTAAGTGGCAAACATGATGGTTATTTGTTCAGGGTAATAGTTTCAGTAAAATGCTGCATTAAAATCAACTCCCCCACATGAAATAATAAATAAATGTAAAGGGATTTATTGTCCAATAATCTAGGCCATTTTGTAGCCTGCATTAATGCAGTTTTATTGATTGAACCAAGCCACTGGAAACAAAAACAGTTTTTACATTGCCCCTTTGGGAGATCTATGCCTAAATACAGTGCGGGTGTTCTATTTATTATGTTTATTTCTTTGTGGACTGATAAGAAACACTTGTCTGTGGTTAAGCTTCCGTTGCTCGTGTATATCTCACATTTACGCAAAGACACAGACAAGCAAATGAAACACAGTCTCCATGAACACCAGTACACCGCAAGAACGCATACAGTGTGACATTACCCGTGCAAACCAGGTGACAAGGGACACAGTAAATGCCAGCTACACTGGCATTGTTCCCAAAGCATTGCCCCGGATTTGAATTGTATTTCAAACTCTGCCTGTAGCAACAACAGCCTCTCAATGGAGCAGACTTAACACTTCTCTTCTTCCCATCACATCTCTTTGTTCTGGTACAGTACATCTCTGAACTGACTGACAGAACGCTTCTCTGTTATTTTCTGTTTTAATATTTTGATATTACGTAGTTAACTCTCTCTCTCTCTCCTCTGCCTCTCTCCTGTAGGTCATCCTGATCCTGACCAAGTACTACCACGCCGACTCCACCAAGGTCCTGGAGAGCTCCC
>NC_137821.1:19304289-19306789 GCF_963921795.1 Nannobrachium achirus
CGTATCGCATTTCGCAAAAAACCTGAAACAGAAAGGGAACACATGCAGGGTTCTGTCCTTAATCAGAATGGCGTGTTTGTGAGCTTTTTCTGCAGATTTCACAAGCAGCCCACAATGTGCTGCCCCCCCCCCCCCCCCCCCTTTCCCCCCAACATTTACCTCTTTGACTTTTCTCTTGTTTTCATTCTTAAAGCCCTTCCTGGCTATTATCTCACATTATGGGTATGGACCTGATTATTGGGTCTTTTTTATTTTTCCATTCTCTCTTCCCCCCTTCAACCCCCACCCCCTTCCTTGTTGAGTTCTCTCTCTCTTCCATAAGAGATTAAAAAGTTAATTTGAGGCGAGAAAATTGTCCTCCCTCGTTTCCCACTTTTTCCTATCTTCTTTCTCTCTTTGACAGAGAGGGAGAGAGCGAGAGAGAGAGATAGGCTACTGTTAAGTGAGAATATCACAGTCTTTGAGTTAAATACATTCAGTCCTTGAACCAAGTGAGCCAAGTATATGGCCAAGGGAGGCAGATACATCTCCTTCCTCTGACTGGAGGAAGGAGAAAACTGTACTTTTCTAGCCAGGCAGGCAGGGAATGAGTATGTGCTAAAAGCCTTAGGAAAATAAATAAAAAAAGAAAATCTCTCTATAGCGCAAGCGAACCGCAGCACGTCAGCTCCGCAGATGGGAGAGATGGAGCGAGCCAGCGCTCGCTAATGATGAGCGGAGCAGAGGAAGGGGGTGGAAAAGATTGATCCCTGATAGCCACTCGGCACACCTGTTGGCAGAAAAACAGACTTGTTTTTCTCCTCGGCTCTGTGTCTGCTTGGTTTTATCCATATCAGGGCTAATCTTGCCCTACTCGTTCCCCATATCAGCATGGCTCTCGCAAAAGATACATTCTGCTTGATTGTGACTCACGATTACGAATCCGTGCTCTGCCGCACGGCTTGACCTGTGTGGGAGTGACATGTCTCCCGTTCAACATAGTCTTGTTGTCCCCTTTGGCGAAATGGACGTAGCAATCTTCCTGAGCGTTTCACCTAATGAGTACAAAAATGGTTTCACAAGAATACTGTGTTGATTTAACGAGCGATTCACTGAAAATGTCTGTTTTCGGTCGATCGTTTCCTGCAGAACAGGATCTTTTTTCGTTTGTGCATGCGTATATTCTCAACCACGGCATTCACACAGATATTCTGCCGCAAGCAGCCTTAGATACAGTAGCCTCAGCTATAGAGTGAGTATGTTGTTCTTAGTGCAACATATTCTTATATTGAATTATATATATATAAATTATATAGAAATCTTTTCATGTTCCTCTCCTCTCCAGTTCCCCATGGTGCCACTTTGAAAACCACTGCGGTGCTGAATGATCCGTGTTCAGCGGGCCATTGCCACCTCTGTCATGGATGAACAGTGGGCCTGACAATTATATCTGAACAACTGCTCTGATTCTTAACGTGGTTATGTGATGGCTCTTATGTGACGGCTCCATGCTGGTATTTCTACGGGGGGCGTAGGAGGGAGACAGTGAACGGAGAAGGGAGATGGATTAGCACTCGCGCCCACTCTCATCTGCAGCAACGGGACACCGCCTGTGTTGCCAGACTTCGCGAGAGAAACAGGCAACCTGGTCTTATGAAAACAAGCCCAAAAGAAGCTGTGACTATAGGCCACATGAACACTTTGAGCAATCAACTATTTAGAAAATAGCCAGTCTACAAGCTCACAACTCACCGCGATGCGACGTGTTGCGAGCTTGTAGATCTGCTATTTTCAAAGAAAGATCTTGAAAAAATATATGTTTTTGAAACATTTCAAATACACAAATCTTGTATGGGAGTGCCTGATACAAAATATGTTCAGATCTGTGGCCAAGCACATATTAATTTGGGGGTGTTTTGACATAAAAACAAGTTTGAGAACCGCTGATTTATACAACATTTAGGAAAGTTGCCCAAAGAACCATACTTTAAAGCCCAAACCACACCAATGATTCGCCATGGAATTCCTTGCAACAAAACAATTTTAAGGCCATGTCACACCATTTCAACTCCTTGCAACTGTCATTGGGGATAATGTTTGCATATACTGTAGTTGCATACAACCGTTTGGTTGCAAGGAATTGCATGGCAAATTATTGGTGTGGTTTGGGCTTTAAAAATAAGCCCAAAAAGCCACAACCCGCAACTATCTTACAAGCGACTTTGGAGAAAAAACAAGCCCAAAGTCGCTTATAAGTAGGGATGGAGCTTGTTACTTTTTATTGATAATGAGTACTTTATTGATCCTGCTTATTGAGCTGGGCTTTTATTGAGCCCACTATTGAGCGTTTTCTAATATTTTGTGGAAAGACGAAGAGACAAATTCTGGCTGACCACCATCTATGAAGAAGACAATTAACAAAAGTAACAAATATTATAACTAAATATCATTAAAACAATCATTCATACTGTAATAATTTCTTGATCGACTCTTGTCTGATTGTTTAAACATACGTCATGGG
>NC_137821.1:19314289-19329289 GCF_963921795.1 Nannobrachium achirus
TCAAAGACAAGCCATTTTATGTTTGGTTTCGCTCAGGGGGTTCTCGCTCTCAAAGTAGCAGATTTTGCGACGCGTTGTGAGCTTGTAGATCTGCTATTTTCAGCATGCAACCAAGTGTGAAATCAGGCATTGCGTCGCCATCAAGGCCCGTCAAAACACATTATAGTCGAAGAAATCAACTGTAGATAACATCTTGTGATATTTAGTCGACTAAAACTATACTAAAACTAAAACATCTCAGGCCTGGGCCACAGTGTAGTGGTCCATTCACCTAGGCTGGTAATCCAGACCAGCTTTACAGCGTTGCAGGTTCGAGTCCCAATCCTGATGACCTTTGCTGCTTGTCACCCCCCGTCTCTCTCCCCATTTCCTGTCAGCCTACTATACATCTATCGATAAAGGCAGAAAAAGCCCCAAAAAATATCTTTAAAATAAATAAATAAATAAATAAAACATCTCAGATGACAAAAAAATTAAATGAAATGTTATCCAATAGACTGATTAAAAAAAACGTAATAGAAATTTGCTGTCAAAATCAACAACACACACGCACGCACGCACACACACACACACACACACACACACACACACACACACACACACACACACACACACACACCTACACATGCACACAGATACAACACATTCTCAGGAGTCCATGCCCCAGCTGCCCCCCTCTCTCTCTCTCTCTCTCTTTGTGGAGGAAGTGCCCTCCTCCCGTCGCCATGACCACCACCACAACACCAACGACAACACAGCCGTCCAGCGGGGGTCCCCCCCTCCTCTCCCCTCCCGTCCCGCGTGGGACTAGACTCATTGAAACTCCATCAGCTGTGTAAATACGGGGCGTCAGGAAACAAGAATCACATCCGAGGTGGAATTAACGATATCTGACTGCTAGCCGGGGCCGTCATCTTGTATATGCCAGGCGGTGTCAGCAAGTTATGATTTCTGCTTATATTCCACTTTCTGCAGCCAAATTAAACCACACGGCTCCGCGGGCCGGAGAGCCAGCGAGCTAGCGTGCTTGGAGGGTCCCACCGGAGGAGGAGGGGGGGGGGGGGGGGACCCGAACCACGGCGGCTGCTCTTTTATGAAACGACCAAGATGACTTAACAAGATTGTGTGTGTAACAAGATCTTGGACTTGGGGGGCTTTGGCCGCAGCTTACGGTACTGCAAGCGAGCTGTGTGTGTGTGTGTGTGTGTGTGTGTGTGTGTGTGTGTGTGTGTGTGTGTGTGTGTGTGTGTGTGTGTGTGTGTGTTTGTGTGTGCGTGCGTGCGTGTGTGTGAGAGAGAGAGAGAGAGAGGGAGAGGGAGAGAGTTTAAATGGTGTTTTAATTAATGTGGCATTTCGTGTTGCTCAGGGCCAGATACTCTCTTCACTTCTCCCCTCGCTTGCAAGCAAGCCCTCCCGCCCACCTCCCCCCAAACACACACCCATACAAACTTGCGCACATACACACAAACTCGCACTGACATGTCGCACACACACATTTTGTGTCTCTTCCCCCGGACCTTCGGTGTCCAAAATAAATTGATGAGCAGGGAGACGGATGAGTGGGCTGGCTGGGTGGGCTTCAGGGAGTTTTATACTTCTACGAAATTGATGCGTTTTTTTAGCCAGGGACAGCAAGCTGGAAGGATTAATAAGGCTCCATGATGGCATTTGGTTAACTAGGAGAGGGGAGCTGTGTGTGTGCGCGCGCGTGCTTGCGTGTGGGCTCATGCGTGCATGCATCTTGTTTGTGAGACAGACAGACAAACAAAAAGAGAGCGATAGAGCAGGGTTTCCTTAGGGTGCCGTGATGCCAGTCCAGGGGTGCCTCAGAATAATTTGAAATTCATCAATATCACTTCAGTTTAACTACTTCTCTATGCTTAGTAAAACAGATTGCTTTGCAAACTGATTTGGACTGTAGTTCTTGCCCCGCTGTGACACATTGTGAGCTTGTAGATCGGCTATTTTTTGGCGAACCTTCCCACAGAATGGGGATGCTGGGGTTCAAGTGGTTGAACATTGTATAAAGATATGTTCAGTCAGTTCTGATGGAAACTGATATTTCTCTCTGGCATAGCCTACCTTATCTCAGGTGGAAAGATGTGCATATTTTTTATATATATGATATACCGTAAGATTCTAAAAAAATAACAGTGTAATTCAGCGGTGCAGTGGATGAAAAGGTTATATTGCCGTGAGTCAAAAAAGTTTGAAACCCCCTGGGATAGAGTGGGTTTTGGAGTACTGATGTATACAAAAAATAAAATCACAAATCAGTGTAAATCAAGGTTCTATCATCATGCATTGTGAAAATAGTTAGATTCATTAGATGTGAAGTCATTTATCTGGAACTCAGTCCATCCATACAGTACATTTACTTTACTGCAAACTTACCATTTTCAACATTAACACATTTAAACATTTCTTAATAGTTGAACACACTTTTCTGTGGGTCTAAGAGGCATCGTTTATTGGAGATTTATATTTACACGCGTAGTTTAACTTCAGGGTGACAAAATAATACCCAAATAGTAGTTCTGTGACAAACACTGTACAAATGCTTTAAAGAGAGAGAGAAAATAATTCAATAAAGCCAATTAACCTGAACAAAAGAAACTGTAGTCTATAACGAAACTGTGATTCATTCAGCCCTAATGCCCTGTGCTATAATTACAAGTGCAATGGATTATAAACAGAAAGGGAAAGCTGGCAGCAGGAGTCTAATGCTAACGAAGGGTACATTTGGTTAATCTCAGAGCTAATCATCCTTATTAGAGCAAACACAGGCAAACACGATGTAGTCTAATCTCACCGAGTTCTAACACAAATATGCAGTGGTGTAGAGGTAACAAGTACAATTTTGAGGTATTTTGACTTTACTGGAGTATTTCCAATTTTCAGTACTTTCACTTCTACTCCACCTCAGAGGCAAATATTGTTCTTTTACTCAAAACACTGCAAATATATAACAATGTGACCATGACAACAATAATGTGCCTCTGCCCTCTCTCTGTCTGGACGCTAGTGAGGATTCTGACAGTAGTCAGCAGCGTTTACACGTCACAATATCGACTCAGCCCTCTTGGAACCTATAGAAGTGTGAGGAGGACTCACACTTCAGTGCTTTAACACAGAGACCAAGCTCCTTTGGGGATGTACTGTACAAATGTGTTCAGAAGCATGTGCACGCATGCATGCACACAAACAACAAGCAACCACACCCACACTTTACACGCCTTTACCCACTTTGCACTTGCGACATGGGCAGGCACTTGCCCTTACACACACACATGCACGCACGCACGCACACACACACACACACACACACACACACACACACACACACACACACACACACACACACACACACACACACACACAGAGGACAGTGGTTAATGGGGTATTGCCGCGTTGCCGGCACTTTGCTCTCAGCCTGCAGGTACCTCGGGAGAGTGTAAAACCCAATCTGCAGATGAAGCTACTCTGTCATGGAGATTTGATTTTTCCAGTGGCTTTTTTATGCAAAAAATATAACATTTTATGGATAAGCCACAGATTTTTGAAGAGGAAGAGAGCAAAAGAAAGGTAAAAAGAAAAATTCTCTCTGTTGATCCGATCCGAGGTTCTTATTCCCATATCATTGGGTTTTCATCTTCAGAGACACAAGGAGCCTTTGAGCCTGACAAAGGCCCTCAAAGCCCTCTGACAATCAGGCTGAGGTTGCATAATGCTCGTTTGGCAGCAGGCCGGGACGTTTGGCTCTGATTTGCCTTGACTTTAACCCATCGAACAGAGAAATCAGTGAGGATTTAGGATTAATCCTCTTAGCTCCGCACTTTCAGTCTTTGTCCTCCCCCCCACACCCCTCTCTCAGTCGTTGGAAAGACGGATGTGAGTTTGGGCGACGCTTCGCAGCCAGTGCGGCCCCCTGACAGTTGAACCACCCCTCTCACCCGCCCTTCCAAGACCACCATATTTTAATTGGGAAATGGATAGTGGGTGGCTGCCGGTGGCTTGTTGGCAGAGATACTTTTCCCATCACCCCTGATATATCCCCACCGGAGGTCTGCGCCAAGTAAGCCAATGAGAGAATGATGCCGCATTCTCCTCAGTTCTCTCTTCTCTTCTCTTCTCTTCTCTTCTCTTCTCTTCTCTTCTCTTCTCTTCTCTTCTCTTCTCTTCTCTTCTCTTCTCACTCTCTCCCACACACAGGCTTGCATTGTCAGCTAATCCATTTAACAGCAATCTGGAAGATGTGCTTGCTTCTTTCAATATGGCATCTGTACCTTCAAGCTCGCGCTCTGAATCTAGCGTTCTGCTCTTGGTGTGACAAGTGGAAGGCCTGCAGCAAAGGAGAGAGGGAATGTGACAGAGATAGACAGTCAAGAGACAGTCCTAAATGCGCGTGCCCGTTCTTAGAGTACCCAGGGCAGTAGACCCGAGGACACAGGTCTTCTCCAGAACGATGCAGATTGGGAACGATGCAAGTTTGGAATGCATGCCCCGCCTGTTTATGAGATACCCGCTGTACTTGTTATACTTTTCCGAGTACCATTGTACCCATAAGTCAGGGTACACAGTGCAGTACACACTACCATACAAACTTGACACAAAGCTTGGCCAGTCAGCGAAGCCGATGGGTCAGGTTGACCAATCAAAACCCAAACACACAGAGATCCAGGAGTCCTCCATGGATCTGCAGACAGACAGATACTGTACAGATACAGTATTCATGTTTTTTTCTGGGTTCTCGGAAATCACTGGTCTGTTTGACTTCCCACTCAGCACTGCATACCCCTGAGTCATCTGAGACGCATAAGCCAAGTTTAAAGTGGTTCTGTTGGAGATAATAACTGAAGAATGAATAAGATGATTGAAGGGAGGGAATGCCAAAAGTCCAGCTAAAGCAGCAGCATGCATGTAATATACAATATTGTCAAGCTGTGTGTGTGTGTGTGTGTGTGTGTGTGTGTGTGTGCGTGTGTGCGTGCGTGCGTGCGTGCGTGCGTGCGTGCGTGCGTGCGTGCGTGCGTGCGTGCGTGCGTGCGCGCGCGCGAGAGAGAGAGAGAGAGAGAGAGATTGGGTAAATAAAAGCATAACATTCCAGCATATATAATCTTGGCTCTTGGCTCTGTTCTGATTGTAACTCTGCCAAGTGACTTAATTTGCGATTTAATTGCTCAAAAACAATGATAAAGTCAAGCCTTTCATGTACTGTACAACTGGTTCATTGATATCTGCACACAGCAACTTGTCATGTAATTTCTACTTCTCTGCTAGCCTCCCCACTTCAAAACTTGTTCCAGCTCCACTGATGCCAAGGCAAGAGGATACAGTAGACCTATATTTATAAGGATAAGATATGTAGCTAAAAGTTTAAGGACTTAAACCATACTGCATATTCTTTGTTGACTGAAGACCCCCAGGGGCTTATATTCAAGCTCCCCCCTTTTTGTCCTGTTTTATCTCTACACCAAATCTCTTTGCCGAAAATAGCCGACACGCTTGCCCATTGTGAGCTTGTAGATCTGTTATTTTTGCTGAACATTCGGCCCCGAATCTGGATGCTAGAATTAATGCAACTTCACCGCGTTGAAGGTCTTAAATATGCTGTTTTAGAAGACAATGTGCACAGGTGCACTACACGCATGCACACATGCACGCAAACGCACACACTGAAGGACAGCCACCACCCTCCCCTGAGGGTCTGTGTCATCACCAAGCTGCATGCATGCCACCGGGACAGACCTGCACTGTGATGACCCCCCCCCCCCCCCCCACAGCTGCTCTGCTCACCTCCCAGTGAACCTAAACAGCCCCTAACCCGCTCCACCCCAATGTACCCCCCGAGCCTAATCCGACCAGACACTCAACACATGTCGCCCCCCAGCCCTCTCACCCTCCACACTGCCTCCGTGTGGCCCCAGCCAGACAGCGCCCTCCTGGGCCACACCTGCCTTCCAGGACACCAGCCTCATCATGCCCACTTTGAAGGAAGGGTTGGGGGGGGGGGGGGGGTTATGGCTTTTTAATGCTACCTCAACCTCAAGGAGATGGAGAGGCTTTGTGGTGTGTGTGTGTGTGTGTGTGTGTGTGTGTGTGTGTGTGTGTGTGTGTGTGTGTGTGCGTGTGCGTGCAAGCGTGTGCGTGTGGAATACCAAAATGCTCGCCCTGGTATTCCTAAACGTAACCTCAGTAAACTATTATGCCTAAACTTAACCTTATTCCTAAACTTAACCTCAGTAAAACTCTGCCTAACCTATACTTATTTCTAACCTTATCCAACAAATACAAGAACCGCCCCACCGAGTGGTCGGCGGAAAATAATTAGGGCGAGCATTTTGGTTACATGTGTGTGTACGACTGTCACGTACTAGCATTTTTGTTCCAAACCAGATACATAATAAATCTAAAACCATACTGACATCCGGACCAGAGGGTGAATCCAGTGCACCCCATGGCCTTAACTCTTTAGCGCCACCCTCAGGTCAAGTACCCAATTCCCAAAATGCTGGCAACAATAATAACACTGCAGCGTTCAGGCTTGCCTTTGCAACAGCCACAGCCAGTGGGTTAAGTGAGGTTGCGATTTGAAGGATCTCTCCATGACAGCCAGTCTGCAGGGAGCTCTCTCTCTCTCTCTCTCTCTCACATAGAGGTGAGCAGGAGGACAGTAGGAGGAGGTGTTGGACCTCTAAACAGCACGGAAAGCCATGCCCGGCTTCGGCTCAGTTGACCCTAATCCCTTAAAACCGTGAAAGCATCAGTCTAACCACTTTAAGCATCTTTTTATGTTTGGGCTTTTCAAAAATAGCAGATATGCTGTACAACTTGTAGATATGCTATTTGTGCAAGAATTTGTACAAATCTTTGAATGTATATATATTTTCTTTTCAAAGCAAACATGTTTAACTCAAACCTTTGCTTCTGGGGCTCCCTGGAATAAAATGATTTTGAGATGGGGCCCTGCGGGCAAATACATCGGGGGTCATTGAAATACCAGTAAGACTCCCTGATCGGGAGATAAGCAACCGCCAGGACGCATGTAAAAAACGGCCTGATGGTGGCGCTAAATGGGACAGATCCATGTTGATGACATGACTGTAGACATACTGTGTACCGCTTTGTGTGATTTCAGGGCAAAACCTGTAGGAGCAGTGTCCAAAAATGTGTTTGAAAAAAATAGGCCTGATGGTGGCGCTAAATGGGACAGATCCATGTTGATGACATGAGTCTAGACATAATGTGTACCGATTTGCGTGATTTTAGGGCAAAATTTGTAGGAGCAGTGTCCAAAAATGTGTTTCGCAAGAATCTGCCTCATGGCGGCGCTAGAAGAGGTCCATGTGAGAAATGAGGGGTGGAGGATGTGGTTTGGCAGCCAAGGAGTGTGTGTACATAATTTGGCATGGATAGGGGCAACGGTGGCGGAGATATGAGTAGGGCAAAAGTGTGACGTGACGGACGGACGGACGGACGGACGGACGGACGGACGGACGGACGGACGGACGGACGGACGGACGGACGGACGGTGGAGGTTTTGATAGTAACACGATAAAAGTTGAGAACCACTGATATTACAAAATACCTTAGGATTTAGAAGACATTTTAGAATCGGCCTCTTGTTCTTAATGGGTTAAAGAGGGGCCTCAGCACCTTTTTACAGACACCGTGAGTAAGGCGAGTCCACGGCAGCGTATCGACGGACAGCTAGGTGTTAAAAGCACAATCACACACCAAAACCTTCACGCTGTCCTTTTACCTACAGATGAGGTCTTCTTGAATGTTACGACTGATGCAGTCATCTCTTGTAGTCAATTTCACACACACGATCCAAAAGATGTTTTGGAGCTTATGCCTTGAGTCAGATAACTCAACGCTGATGATTGATGACGACTTTGAGAAGTGACATTTGATGAAGCGTTCCTGACAGACATCTCGGCTAATACATTCATGGGTAATATGATTTAGAAGAATGGTACAGCACACTGCTTGCAAGCCTTGCATTCATACAATGCCAGGATTCATGTTATTATATTGTATAGTCTTTTGTTTTTAACCAAGAGGGAGTTGTGTTGAATCTAGTTATACACCCCCCCCCCACTTTGAAATGTGTTATCTGTAGCCTATTACCTTAGAGCAGGGGTCTTCAACGTTTTCAGGCCGGGGACCCCCAAACTGATGGGGAGATGGAGCAGGGACCCCCTACCACCTCGTAGGGTGGGGGGGTCGGGGCTACGACATATTTTTTATTTTAAACATGTACAAGTTACAGCGAAGCGAGCAGGGTGGGCCGTACCACTACCATTGCTAAACATACTACTTATTAACTGAGAACCAATGTCAATAATTATCAACAATCTGTCTTATTGCATAGTAATCATGTATTCAAGCTATTCAAAATGGATAGAATCATGATTTATTTTTTAACATAAATGTGAAAAATGAAAAAAAAATATATATATTTTTTTTCTTTTTTTAAGCAATAATTTCGCGGACCCCCTGCAGTACCTCCGCGGACCCCCTAGGGGTCGCGGACCCCCTGTTGAAGACCCCTGCCTTAGAGATAAGCCGTAGTTGCAGTGTTTCACTCATTAACAGCTTACAGAATATGGTGATAATGACCTGGCTGTATGCTCATGTGTGTCCACCTCAAGTAACATGTATGCCAGGGGTTGTAGCAACTCATAATGTAATAACGGCTCATAATGTAATAAGGGCTCATAATGTAATAAAAAAAATGTAATAAAAACTCATAATGTAATAATCAGCTCATAATGTAATAAAAAAACGAGCGCATAACATAATAACAGATTTTTCAATAATGTAATAATGTAATAATGTGTTACATTAAGAACCTCCACATAGGAGGCTCATAATGTAATAAAACTTCATAATGTAATAATGGCCTATTTTTTTGGTAAATATCATGGTATTTGCGACCGACCTCCACGGACCCCCAGGGACCCCCAGGGACCCCCTGCCACCACCGCCAAATAGTGCAAAAATGACCAAATCAACACCCCAACTGGGCTGCTCATGGGGGAATTCCCAGGGACCACCGACTCCTGCTACTCCAACAGTCCTTCACCTTCATTGGTTTAACTTTGCCCCGCCCCCTCCCCTCATTGGCCGAAAGTTTATTTGGCTTTACTCATCAACTGTTTGTTGTACAAACTTGTGGGTGGTGTCAATTGACTTGATTAAGAGTCCTTAACCTTAATTGGTTTAACTTGGCCCCACCCCCTCCTCTGATTGGCCGAAACTTTATTTGGCTTTACTCATCAACCATTTGTCGTACAAACTTGAGGGTGGAACCAATGCCACTCACAGGCCTTTTTGTGTACATACTGTGACCTGATGGTCGCTTATCTCCTGATTAGGGAGCCTTACTGGTATCATGGTAGTATCATGTCAGTATCATGGTCATTATCCTGGTCAGTATCCTGGTCAGTATCATGTCAGTATCATGCCAGTATCATGTCAGTATCATGGCCAGTATCATATCAGTGGCATGGTCAGTATCCTGGTCAGTATCATGTCAGTATCATGGTCAGTATCATGTCAGTGTCATGGTCAGTATCATGTCAGTATCATGGTCAGTATCATGTCAGTGTCATGGTCAGTATCATGTCAGTATCATGTCAGTGTCATGGTCAGTATCATGGTCAGTATCATGTCAGTGTCATGGTCAGTATCATGTCAGTATCATGGTCAGTATCCCAGTCAGTATCATGCCAGTATCATGTCAGTATCATGGTCAGTATCATGTCAGTATCATGGTCAGTTTCATGTCAGTGTCATGGTCAGTATCATGTCAGTGTCAAGGTCAGTATCCCAGTCAAGTATCCTGGTCAGTATCATGTCAGTATCCTGGTCAGTATCATGCCAGTATCATGTCAGTATCATGGTCAGTATCATATCAGTGGCATGGTCAGTATCATGTCAGTATCATGGTCAGTATCCCAGTCAGTATCATGCCAGTATCATGTCAGTATCATGGTCAGTATCATGTCAGTATCATGGTCAGTATCATGTCAGTGTCATGGTCAGTATCATGTCAGTATCATGGTCAGTATCATGTCAGTGTCATGGTCAGTATCATGTCAGTATCATGTCAGTGTCATGGTCAGTATCATGTCAGTATCATGGTCAGTATCCCAGTCAGTATCATGCCAGTATCATGTCAGTATCATGGTCAGTATCATGTCAGTATCATGGTCAGTTTCATGTCAGTGTCATGGTCAGTATCATGTCAGTGTCAAGGTCAGTATCCCAGTCAGTATCATGCCATATCATGTCAGTATCATGGTCAGTATCATGGTCAGTATCCTGGTCAGTATAATGTCAATATCCTGGTCAGTATCATATCAGTGGCATGGTCAGTATCATGGTCAGTATCATGCCAGTATCATGGTCAGTATCATGTCAGTGTCATGGTCAGTATCCCAGTCAGTATCATGCCAGTATCATGTCAGTATCATGGTCAGTATCATGATCAGTTTCATGTCAGTGTCATGGTCAGTATCATGCCAGTATCAAGGTCAGTATCATGTCAGTGTCATGGTCAGTATCATAGTCAGTATCATGTCAGTGTCAAGGTCAGTATCCCAGTCAGTATCATGCCATATCATGTCAGTATCATGGTCAGTATCCTGGTCAGTATAATGTCAGTGTCATGGTCAGTATCATAGTCAGTATCATGTCAGTGTCATGGTCAGTATCCCAGTCAGTATCATGCCAGTATCATGTCAGTATCATGGTCAGTATCATGTCAGTGTCATGGTCAGTATCATAGTCAGTATCATGTCAGTGTCATGGTCAGTATCCCAGTCAGTATCATGCCAGTATCATGTCAGTATCATGGTCAGTATCATGTCAGTATCATGGTCAGTATCATGTCAGTATCATGGTCAGTATCATGTCAGTGTCAAGGTCAGTATCATGCCATATCATGTCAGTATCATGGTCAGTATCCTGGTCAGTATAATGTCAGTATCCTGGTCAGTATCATGCCAGTATCATGTCAGTATCCTGGTCAGTATCATGCCAGTATCCTGGTCAGTATCATGGTCAGTATCATGTCAGTATCATGGTCAGTATCATGGTCAGTATCCTGGTCAGTATCATGCCAGTATCATGTCAGTATCCTGGTCAGTATTATGCCAGTATCCTGGTCAGTATCATGGTCAGTATCCTGGTCAGTATCATGCCAGTATCATGTCAGTATCATGGTCAGTATCATGGTCAGTATCATGTCAGTATCATGGTCAGTATCATGGCAGTATTGTAGGCTATATCATGTAGGGAAGGAAGGTCACCAGTCTCTGTCTGTCTGTCTGTCTGTCTGTCTGTCTGTCTGTCTGTCTGTCTGTCTGTCTGTCTGTCTGTCTGTCTGTCTGTCTGTCTGTCTGTCTGTCTGTCTTTCTGTCTGTCTCACTATCAGCAGGATCACACAAAAATGTCCAGACTGATTTGCACAAAACATTGGTGGAGGGGTGTAGTATTGGCCAACTTGGCCAAAAGACCCGATAAGATATAATAAAAACATGTTTTGACAAGGTCTTTGTCATGTGTTTTTGAAAGAAAGATGGTTAATTTACTTATTTGAAAAGACCAATCCTTTAAGTGTTTTAATGTATAAGATAAGAGATAAAAGTTGTATTGATCCAGCAGGGAAAATTCAGGCTCCACAGTCTGCAACAAAATATATACAGTATATGTACACCCTGAGCAGTGCTAGCATAGTGTTGACGATTAAAAATAAAATAGAACACACAGAAGCATAACTGCTTGTTTCCGAGCAAGTTAGTCCACCAAGCGAGATGATTGTAGATAATATTGTAGATATTGATTGAATTATTACCTACAATATATACACATATATACATATGCCTACACTATATTGATTGTATAGATAATATTTCAAGATACATTAGAGACTAAAAGGAATTGCATTATACATTTATGCTGGTGAAGAATTCAAGAAGACTGTAATTATATATGTGGACGGACATTCTGTCTTGGCCCTTTTTCAATGGAGGTAATAATTATGATAGTTTTCAAAAACAATTGGCAATTATTACATTAATAACTTTTATTACATGATGAAGTAATAAGGGTGTGATCCTGCTGATAGTGAGACAGACAGACAGACAGACAGACAGACAGACAGACAGACAGACAGACAGACAGACAGACAGACAGACAGACAGACAGACAGACAGACAGACAGACAGACAGACAGACAGACAGACAGACAGACAGAGACTGGTGACATTCCTTCCCTACATGATATAGCCTACAATACTGCCATGATACTGACCATGATACTGACATGATACTGACCAGGATACTGACATTATACTGACCAGGATACTGACCAGGATACTGACCATGATACTGACATGATATGGCATGATACTGACCAGGATACTGACATGATACTGGCATGATACTGACCAGGATACTGACATGATACTGGCATGATACTGACCAGGATACTGACATTATACTGACCAGGATACTGACCAGGATACTGACCAGGATACTGACCATGATACTGACATGATATGGCATGATACTGACTGGGATACTGACCTTAACACTGACATGATACTGACCATGACACTGACTGAAACTGACCATGATACTGACATGATACTGACCATGATACTGACATGATACTGGCATGATACTGACTGGGATACTGACCATGATACTGACATGATACTGACCATGACACTGACATGATACTGACCATGACACTGACATGATACTGACCATGATACTGACATGATACTGACCATCACACTGACATGATACTGACCATGATACTGGCATGATACTGACCAGGATACTGACCATGATACTGACATGATACTGACTAGGATACTGACCATGATACTGACATGATACTGACTGGGATACTGACCATGATACTGACATGATACTGACCATGACACTGACATGATACTGACCATGATACTGACATGATACTGACCATGACACTGACATGATACTGACCATGATACTGGCATGATACTGACTAGGATACTGACCATGACACCGACATGATACGGTCATTATACTGACATGATACTGACCATGATACTGGCATGATACTGACCAGGATACTGACCATGCCACTGATATGATACTGACCATGATACTGACATGATACTGGCATGATACTGACCAGGATACTGACATGATACTGACCAGGATACTGACCAGGATAATGACCATGATACTGACATGATACTACCATGATACCAGTAAGGCTCCCTAATCAGGAGATAAGCGACCATCAGGTCACAGTATGTACACAAAAAGGCCAGTGAGTGGCATTGGTTCCACCCTCAAGTTTGTACGACAAATGGTTGATGAGTAAAGCCAAATAAAGTTTCGGCCAATCAGAGGAGGGGGTGGGGCAAAGTTAAACCAATTAAGGTTAAGGACTCTTAATCAAGTCAATTGACACCACCCACAAGTTTGTACGACAAACAGTTGATGAGTAAAGCCAAATAAACTTTCGGCCAATGAGGGGAGGGGGCGGGGCAAAGTTAAACCAATGAAGGTGAAGGACTGTTGGAGTAGCAGGAGTCGGTGGTCCCTGGGAATTCCCCCATGAGCAGCCCAGTTGGGGTGTTGATTTGGTCATTTTTGCACTATTTGGCGGTGGTGGCAGGGGGTCCCTGGGGGTCCCTGGGGGTCCCTGGAGGTCGGTCGCAAATACCATGATATTTACCAAAAAAATAGGCCATTATTACATTATGAAGTTTTATTACATTATGAGCCTCCTATGTGGAGGTTCTTAATGTAACACATTATTACATTATTACATTATTGAAAAATCTGTTATTACGTTATGCGCTCGTTTTTTTATTACATTATGAGCTGATTATTACATTATGAGTTTTTATTACATTTTTTTTATTACATTATGAGCCCTTATTACATTATGAGCCGTTATTACATTATGAGTTGCTACAGGGGTCTTCGACGTTTTCAGGCCAAGGACCCCTTAGTTGAGAGAGAGATGAAGCAGGGACCCACACAATCATAGGTTACCCACACATCATAGATTCCATATAGTTGCATTGTTTGACAGCACAATCATCAGTGTATTTTGGAGTCATGTCAATTTGTGTTTTCAGATATTTAACCACTTGAACTGTTAATACTTAATAAAGTTGACCTTTCACTCTGTACTTAGTCAGCTCTTTTCCCCCTCTACACCAAAACCTCTTTGCAGAAAATAGCCGATCTACAAGCTCACAATGCCTCGCAGCACAAGGCGTCCAAATATGGACGCTAGGGTTCAAGTTGTTAATATAAAAATGATTGGAAGATTTGGAGGACCCCCTGTAGTAACTCTGAGGACCCCCTAGGGGTCCCGGACCCCCTGTTGAAGACCCCTGATGTATGCTATCCAGGTATGTGCTTGTGCATATTGGATGTGCCCTACAAAGCTTTGTGAGGTACTTCGTGGAGTTGAACCAAATGTTTCCTACTCTCGCAGTGGACTTTTATTTTTGCACCGTGGCACAGGGCCTTATTATCAACCTCCTCTCCTTCAAAGGCCCCCCGCTGTGAAACCCAAGAACACATGAGCCATGTGCCTTGGGTCAGCAGGGAGCCAGTTAACTAACTTCTACTCAAAAGGCTAAGATATGCCTTGGATTATTAGTAGTTCACGATTTCGCTAGACTTGAATTAAATTAACCACTTAAACCCCATATGGTTGAGCAGTGTCCCTCTCAGGGCTCTATGCTAGTGTCTTTTATGTTTTCTGTTATTGTGTGAAAAGCTTTCGCTGAAAATAGACGATCTACAAGTTGTGAGCTTGCCGATCTTCTATTTTGCCGGGGATGCTGGAGTTTAACTGCATGGTTACGAATTCACTCTCTTTTAAGTATTTAAAGTTCCCCTCCAGACACATTTTAAAGTCTGTAAAAAAATACTCTGCTATGATTAATACTTTGTTTAACATGGTGT
>NC_137821.1:19334289-19366789 GCF_963921795.1 Nannobrachium achirus
CAGTGGGCGGGACTAACATACAAGGAAATAGGAAAGAAGTGTATAGGAAATAGGATCTAATTTAAGGACTTGAGACGCAGCTCTTGAGTCTATTCCTCCACGGGGACACTTATTATCAGTTCTTTTGTCCAGTGAGTTCTTGTCCTGGGGACTATGAAAGCACTGTCTTCACTCTAATCAGGGACTGTCTGACACCTTGGTCTTCAATTTCATTTGTCTCTTTAAATAAGAAAATAAATCAAAAAAAGACCTCAGGAGAATATATGATCTATTCTGCCTGTTGTCCTTTTTATAATAACAGCCACTCAGCCTCCTCTCACAGACCACCTGCTGCAGTGAAAATGGACCATCAATAAGCATCGGCTTATTGAGCCGTAAACGGATTTATTACAGCATGTGTCAGTTCTACATTTACGAGCCGTCTGTGTTGTGTTTGGCCTGTTACTAGACCAGACGGATGTCCTTCAAGGCTGAGCACGAAGGCTTTTGTCAGCGTGTCCCTCCGATCACTAACTCTGCACGTGTTTTGAGGAGTTGAGAGGATGTGTGTGTTGTGTGTGTGTGTTAGGGTTAGGGTTAGGGTTAGGTTAACCCTCTTCACAACATTTACGTTGAACCAGCACCGCATTCACCCAACCTCCCGCCACTAGACCCATGAACCTCTCACCACAATAATTAATAACAGCTGTGACTGGTGAGAACTGTGATCACGACCTTTCATCACTAGAACAGCAACTGCTACAGCAGTTGGGTAAAACTATGATCACATCACTAGGACTAATCAGCACTAGGTAGACATGTGATCATACTACTAGAACTGATACAGTACCAGGCGGAAAGCATATGCACGTCTTGAAGTTCTCATTAATGGCCTGGAGGGTGTCGCTATATCCATCCTGCTGGCTGCAGTAGAATTACAACATCATTGATTACAATGAGGATTTGACCGGACTTTACACTTTACCTGATTGTATTACCTAAGTAAACATTGTCATAAATACTTTATGGGTTTAAAGTTGCGTTTATAGTTTAAAGTCTTCTTTCAATTAATTGTATATACGTTTTTGTGAATTATGGTCTCATTCACTTTTAAATTGATGATAAAGTAGGGTATGCTTCTCTAGGGCTTCTGCTGGTTCTACTGAGTGAAGACCCGCCCTCACTGCCCTTCCCAGCCAATGACATTCGTTTCCAGTTGCTTTTCGGGGCCGGAAATTCCATGAATTCAAATAGATTTGAATTAGCTGAGAAAAATCAGGTTTCAATGTGGGTCCTGTGATCACACTACCAGAACTAATAGAGCAGTAGGTAGGTCTGATCAAACTACTAGATCTAACACAGTATAGGTAGATACGTGATCACACCACTATTTCACTGCCTTCTTTTTTGCTTTTGTAGGTTTATGGTGTGATGTTTTGTAGATCCCTATAGGTTCATGCTTTGATGTTTTGTAGATTCCTAATAGGTTCATGGTTTGTTTTGTCTGATTCACTACCTTTTTCCCATTTTGTTTCATGTTTTTACTTTTCTTCTCTGCTTTATTGTTAATCATTTGTACTTTTTCTGTAAAAAGAATCTTCATTTTTGCTCTGTAAAACACTTTGAGCTGAATTAATTGTAAAGGTGCTATACACATAAAGTGTATTGTTGCCAGACCCATGAAATGGGTAGGCCTACATAAGCAAATGTCGGTCTGTCTGTCTGTCCTGGTTTTCTATATAAAGGGTATATATGATGATGACATGATGATGACATGCCTACAAAAGGCATGATGTCATAAATGATGATGACAGACAGGGGGTCTGGCACAACCAGGTTGACCTGGTCTAGTTTTTATTACCAGAACTAATACAGTATGCAGACCTGAGATCACACGTGGGCATAGAGATGCTTCATCAGAGTCACTTAGTGTGACAAATTGGTTTGCCCCCGGGACGCCCGGCGTCAGCTCTGAAGCCTCCCCGGGGGACTCACCTCTGACCCCTCTGGCTGGGCAGGGGTCGATCAATCCCATCAGGCCTCTCTGTTCACAGACGAAGGTCACCGTGCCGAGATTAAAAGGAAAGGAGGGGGAGTGGTGATCATGGGATTATTAAACATGGGGGATACCATTGTCTGTCTGTCTGTCTGTCTGTCTGACTGTCTGTCTGTCTGTCTATCAGTAAGTCTTATTCTTTCGATAATAAAATCAGGAATACCGTAAAATGTCTGTCTGTCTGTCTGTCTGACTGTCTGTCTGTCTGTCTATCAGTAAGTCTTATTCTTTCGATAATAAAATCAGGAATACCGTAAAATAACTTTTGACATACAGTGAAGATTACTCCAACATCCAAAAGAATCTGGATTTTAGGTATTTTTCTCCGTGTTAGTGGCGGGTCTCTAATTATGGTCATGGTGGAGGATGACTCGTACTTATTTGGGTGACCGGCGGTGTCAGACAGACAGACCTTTTATGCCCATATATGGAGATTCCTGTGATGCCAGGGGAACAAATCCCTTTTATGCCCATATATGGAGATCCCTGGTGTCCACATCACTGTGACATCACTGTGACTCTGTGTCACACTGGCCAGATGGCCAAGACAGTAGCGATGTGTTAGGGGAACCACAGTGTCAGGCGTTATCCATCCGAACACAGACAAGATGTTCCGGTTCTTACTGTAAACTGCGACCTACGGTCGCAATTAAGTTATTATTATTATATACAGTACTGTACGTCACCGACGGTGAATGTTTTGAATGAAAATCAGTTTGTCTTTTCTCATGAAAGTGATTTCCCTTGGTGTTCACTGGGGTTCACTGACCAGCAGGCCTCCACATCACCTTGCTGATCAGGGTTGTCGGCCATAAGTTATACATACGGCGCAACCTTACATCAAAGGCACCGCATTCAACCTTTCGTGCTTTTTGATCATCAGCGCTGAAGTCGGGGCGTAGATTTCTTTGATTTGCCCCCAAGGCAATAGGTTGAACGGGCTTGCAGCAGAACATGGGAAGGGGATTTGCCTTTCAGACTTTGAAGTGTGCAGAAGACACAGGCGATGTGGTTATCATAATTACCTGCTGACTGGAGGTCATGAGGTTTGAGGCTGAGCTTTTTACTGACTGAACTGGAAGAGAGAAAGAGACTCAAGCTCCTGCAGCATACTCCAAAGGAACTAGAACTTCTTTTCGGCGTTAGTAGGTCCATGAGAACAAAACAAGGTCGTTGTGGAGCAAAGGAACTTCGTCAGTGCCTCGTCGGCGTTCGGTTCGGCAGAATTTCCCACTATGGTGAACATTGTGGTGTGACTGATCAGACACACTTGTTGCGCTGTCGTGATTTATATTGTTTTTTATGTCTGCAATCTGCCAGAAAAATGCCATGGACAGTTTTGAAGAAAAGTTGGCTGAGGATGTTAGGGGGTAAAAAGCTCTCTATAATCCCTCTCTGAGACTGAGAGACTACAAATAACCATATGACAATCAATAGAGAGAAATCACACTGTGTCCACTGTATCTGTCACCAGAAACTGCAAAATGTCAGTGACAAATTATGTCAAAGCAGGTCGGGGGTTGATTTAAACTAACAACAAAGATCACTGGTAAAAATCACAACTATAATACAGTGTATACAGTGGCCACATATAACGCTCCAGAACTCAGGGTGGATGCGCATCGCGTATAAAACAGTTAAGTCTGCGCTGAACTTTGTTCGGTTCGGGAAACCCTGCATAAGCATGTTTTTCACTACATTTGTGATACAAAAAAAAACTAGAAAATGGGAATATGTATTTTAGTATTATGGTCATTGGTCAATAATAAAACATTGACAGACTTTGTGTAAACCTGCTCATCTGTATATTGTTAAACCAAATTACATCAATACCTTGACTAGTACAACTATTATTGAATTGAAAGCAATTTGCAATTATGCTGTTTTATTTTGAACATATTGGCATGGGAACTGGACTTTTGATGTACATTTTTCTAAGCAAAATGCTGTATTCAGGGGAAGGGCCAAGGGGGTACTCGGCTTCAGAAATCTGTATAAGGGGATACTGCAGCCAAAAAAGTTTGAGAACCACTGCTCTACAGGGTGCATATAGCCAGTTCAGTATTCTCACAGTGTGTACGTAGAATGCAAGCAGAACACCAGTGAAAACCGTCGCCTAACAACAGAGATCTGGAAGTGAGAGAGTGTGCCTACCTGTCCCCCCAAGGCGCCTCATGAGCATGTCATTTAGATAAATGTCCTCATTTAGAGCCTTGATCTCCCTGCTGTTCTCACTGGGCCACGGGTGCAGGGAGGGAGCTGCTGGGAAGGAGCTACACAGTATAGAGGCTACCAGAGAAGATAGGAGCAGAGAGGAGCTTGAGGCTGCCTCTGGCTCTTCCATTGAACTGCATCCAGCGAGCAGCAGTGGCTGTGAGTCGAGCTTAACCACATTAGAGGAAGACGAGATGAGAAGCCTGTAGTAAGTGATATAGGAGAGAGAGAGAGAGAGAGAGAGAGAGAGAGAGAGAGAGAGAGAGAGAGAGAGAGGGGTGTTAAGTGAGAATATCACAGTCTTTGAGTTAAATCCATTCAGTACTTCTGGTTCTCCAATAGGATTAGCACCCATGCTAAACGGTTGCGATAGACGGATCAGAATGAGCAGCAGTAGGCCTATCTACAGTCTCTATGGTACTGTATGTGTATATATCTATATGATTTGTGGTACCGTGCCCAAGCAGGCTCCTATACAGTATATCTTGTACTGAAGAGGAACTGCACATGTGTACACAACTTATGAGTTCATATGGGCAAGATCTGTGTGCGCAAAGCTGGACACACAATGTGTTGTGACCTACAGTATTAGTAACTTAAGAGTTTTACATTTTACTATGTACTCAATAACTATACAAAGTCGCTTATAACAAGCAGACATGGCAACACTAGTCTTTGCAGCTGCAAACAATGTTGTTGCAGCATTTTTATTCCATAGTCAAGAGGTTGCAGTCAAACACAGGTTGCTTACTTGGCCTCTAATGTTTGTAAAGGGTATCAACAAAGATAATTCTGATATAAAAGCCTAATAAATGAAGTCTCAATTTTTAAAATCTAAATCACTTATTGGTAGTTGCACATGTATACCTATATATTGTCACTGTCAGGCAGAAACCTTGTATCTCCAAGTTTCAGATATGTACCTTTTTTTCATAAAATAAAGCCCTGCTTCACCATACAAGGCTGTCGCACAAAACTAGTGAGAATAGCAGAACTATACAAGCACACAACGCATGACGATGCGAGGCGTAGTGTGCTTGTAGATCGCCTATTTTCACTGCACAAAATAAAGTAAATGTATAAATACAAAACGAACGGTTGTTGGACACACAAGGATTCAACCCAACAACAACGATATGTGGATGACAGATAACAGATGGAAATTGAATTATGAAATAGCAGGATATGCTTCCCTCACCATCTAACCCTAACCCATGAACACAGACAGATATAAGTAGACTAAAGCCTTATAAAGGGCCCCAGAGGCCTCCATAATTTCCCCTTTATCATTCTGCTACTCTGAGCTTTCAGAAACATCCAAGAATTTGTCTGTCAGAGCTGACAGTGATTCATTCTGAATAGAACACAGTGAGAAGGTCAGTTGTAAAGTGCAGCCACGATCCTCTCCACTTTTCTGTAATCAAATTGCCTACCATAGCACACATTCAGAGGGTTAGACAGTATAGTATGAAGAAAATAATAATAATAATATACACATGCTAGTCCTTGCCCTTTCGAACAAACATATGTACTCCGAATTATGTGCAGTTTGGGTTATGGGGTATGCACAGTATATGAGGGATCGAATGTAGCAGTCTCATAAGTATGAGAAGTATGCGGTTGTTACCATGGTAGCATCGCAAGCTCATGCTCAATACAGGCGGCGGTATCATTGATGTCAGATACCTCCAAATTTGGGCACTGTTAAGTATCAGTGAAGTCAGCATGCGTGTACTGTATATCAGACAGACATCGGACAGACAGACATTCGGTTGTTTATTAGTAGGATGTATATACTCTGCATCACCTTCCTGGCACAAGGTTAGAAATTAACATAACATAAAAGTGCCCTTTGGGGAATCTCCATAAGCAGCCTCTGTGATGTAGGTGGCCCTTACAGGCCCTCAGCAACTGTGCTTCGTGGGCCTTTGCACCATCCTTCAAGGGAACCATCCGCCATTCCGCCTCTCTCAACAGCCCTTACCTACCATGAATCACTTCATCCTGGCAAGCTGCCTGCGACGACAGCGTGCTGTGTGGGAGGCGCTGTCTTCCATATGTAATTTTGCATCTGGCTGTTTTGAGCAGCGGTGGCTGGGCGTAGCTGAACATTAATGTATATCTTCTCGCCACAGGGAGCCAGGTGTTGTTAGTCTTTGCTTCATGAAAATGTGCTTAAAATAAGTTTGGCCAGCCTCAATAAGGGCTGTGTAAACGGACTGCTGCATGATGGGAAAACATGGATTCTGCACTGAATGGTACAGTATAGAAGTATACTATATATTAAGTGTTGTGATTCCATTTATGAGTACTTATGAGTTATTATTAATGCAATTATCGCGTTATAAGCAGATTACAATGCAGTTTAGCAAATGCTATATAATTCAGATTCAAATTCACTTTATGTCACTCAGATGTGCTGTTTGGTACATACTATACTGTGAAATGTGATAAACTGAAGCGGAATAATGAGTTATGATTATTGTTATTAAGCATTATGAGTATAGAGATCAATGCATATTAAGTACTGGAGGTTTATAATGCAACATGGGGCTTCATAGGAAGTGTTACCCAAATACCCATTTGCCGGTAGTAAGTGAAGTAGACTATAGTATATACAGTACAATACCGTAAAGTACAGTACAGTACAGTACAATAGAGAATAGCACAATACAGTGCAGTACAGTACAGTACAATAGAGAATAGCACAATACAGTGCAGTACAGTACAGTAAATTGCCTTCAAAGGGCTCATCACTGAATTGTTACATTAATGAGTTTTATGACCTGTAGAGGTCTTTTGTCTCTTTGGGGAACATAAACAGGGCTTTGATGAAGTGTTGCCCGTGCACCGTGGCAGGACTCCAGATCTGGCGTACCCTCTCTCTCTCTCTCTCTCTCTCTCTCTCTCTCTCTCTCTCTCTCTCTCTCTCTCTCTCTCTCTCTCTCTCTCTGTGATCAGGGAGGGAGGGAGAATCAATGCCCGCTGATTAAGTAATTAAGGAATTTCTTATTTTATTTCACCTAGGGATGGTCCGATCAGGTTTTTTGGAACCGATCACCGAGCACCGATCACAAAAGTTTGATCACCCGATACCGATCAATCACCGATCCGATCAAGTTATTATTTACATATTATTTATATTTTCTAAATGTTAATGTTTTAACTTTAATTCATTCATTCACTCATGAATTCATTTATATATTTGCCTTATATTTATTTACCAGCATTACTATGTATTTATTTATTATCATAGCAGTAACTAATTATTTCTTCAGCACTGTGGAAATCAATACCCCAAAATGGCCTCAAGTGGGCATACTGAACGGCTGGTTGATCGGATGCACCGATCCGATCGGATCGGTGAATTTACCTTTTGATCTAAACCACCGATTATCGCCGATCACGCTTTGATCGGCCCGATCCGATCCATTGCCGATTGATCGGTAACATCTCTAATTTCACCAATTGATTCCACTTGGTACAAATACATTTTTATTACATAAGCATGTTGTTTGGGTTAGAGTCAGGAGGTGTGTGCATGGTCTCTGACCAGTGCAGTTGTCGGTACTAGTTGTTAAAAATGTAAAATGCTGGTCCGAGCCGCCGGCATGGTGGTCCGGGCACCCTAGGCTGATATGCCAGCCTGACGGCGCGCCGCGGGTTCGAGTCCCCATCCCGACGACCTTCGCTGCGTGTCACTCCTCATCTCTCTCCCCATTTCCTGTCAGTCTACTGTCTTATCAATAAAGGCATAAAAGCCCCCAAAATAAATGCTTTTCTCACCTTGTAAGGTTCTTGTCACCCACATAGATGGCACTGCCACTGGGTTGTCCAGCTCCATGTGACCGATCCCGTTAACACCTCTGGCACTATCTTCCTTTATTGACCAGAGATCACACCATGCAGCTCTGTTTAGCATTCACACAATGGAAGTGTTCAAAGCCTCACAGATTCAGTGTTAAAATCTGTCCGCCTTGGCTGTAACCCTACAGTGAACCCATGGGGTCATTACAAAGCCATGTTCAAATAGAACAGGGGAGACAAAGTGAACAATAAACTTTGTTGCCTGTTTTGATCGACTTTCATTTTTATTATGGCACGTCTCACCAAAGGAACTCATTGCCTTCAGAGTTGAATTGATATTTTGAGTGCAATCTTGGCATCCAAAAGAAAGAAATTGTGTCTGTATTATGTTAAATCATTGAGTTGAATTGTTGGATACATATACTGTAGGTTTCAATTTACTTAGCAATTATATACTGTAGCCTAAACATTGTGATTTTCTTGTATTTTCATATTTTCAAGTCACAACAAAGCTTTACAATACACTATCAGACCGGTGAAAACAGATGGTGTACAATCAGTAACTCTTTAAGTGTGTATGTATTATGCGTAATGTGCACACATCTGATAGTCACTGTCTTATGCATTACATTCTTACCAACACATACGTACCACAATCAGTGTGTGGCATGGGGCCATAAGATCTTTTACACATTACACCTGCGACTCCTGGGACTTCAACAACCGTTGCCCCCCTGTAAAGAGAATGGAAAATAAACATAGAGACAAAGAGGTCCTTTCCGTCTCGTGAAAACCGGCCACAGTCAAAGTGATTATTCCTTGCGGTTTTGATAACCCATTTGTGGAGGGAATGGATATTGTCTCTGACCTTACATCTACGGTTCACTGTTTTACAAGACTATCATGAAGCATAGACAATTTCACTGTAGGATGTGTGAAATGCCACCCCACTTGTAGACTGTGTGTGGTCTGTTTTCATTGTATTTGTGTTGCCACACATGAAATGGCAGTAAATCAACATTAATGGAAACCCATTCGGCAGTATTTCTGTCGCTGGTTGCTGCAATTACATTCTGCTGCTGATAAATCAGAGGCTGCCCTCTGAAGCTAATTTGCCACTATTTCAAAAAGAAAGATGGCAATGATTAGATTGCTATAACCTGTGCTTAAAATTACCATTTGTTCCCTATTGGGAACAATCATTTGGATTGCGGATAACTGTCAGTTGAACATCTCTATAAAGCAGGGACGTGCAGAGAATATTAGAGAGGCAGGGGCTGACATTTCTAAAAGGGCCTTTTGGTAGAAATATCGAAAATAGCAGACCTCCAAGCGTTGTGAGCTTGGAGGTCGGCTATTTTCAGTGCGTGATACCACACTGAACTAGGCATAATCAAGTGAATACTGGAGATGTGGCGTATAAGGGCATGGATTTCTACACAGAGAGGGCAATTCTTCCAACATAAGATGCTGCATTAAAGTTCAGGAGAGTTTGGACAAGGCAATTCTCTTCGATGCTGCCTTCAGTTATGGCACGGAAAGAGGGCATTAGCATTTCTTTCACCATAGTAAAAACTGCATTCATGGTCTGTAGAGGGCACTTTTTACAGACGGTTAAAAGGGCAGGGGCTCAAGCCCCCTTTGATGTCTATGTGCGCACCTGCCTGCTATAAAGCATCCCAGATTTTGTCAGACAATCATGCTCTCTCTGGTTCTGTGAGGCACAATGGCCTTCTCCCACCACAAATCAACTACTGTACCAGTCAAACATGTGGCCGATCATCAAACCGACCGGCTGAAATCTGAGCATTGTGAGGGGCCACATCTGGCAACATCCTGTAGCTCTGTAAACAATGTGGAGAAAACAGCTAGACTTGCTTCTACTTACATATTTGGCACACTTCAGCACATGCTTCTTTCTTTCTGAATCGAGACCTCCGCCGTGCCAAACACTTTACCCTCTCTGCCTTGTCTCAGTCAACGTAAGTTCTTCCCCAAGGGCCTGCGTGAACTCTTGGCTTTAAAGCCGCACGCGCATAAGTCATCATCACAAGGCAGCATGCGTGTGACATGCAAAACTAAATCCATTAGCCGCGTGTGAGGATCTGTAGCGGGTTCATCAGACAGTCTTTCTTCTTTGCTCTGTACAAGCAATGGGGCTCAGCGTGCTCTTTCATGACTCCTTTTCCTTGATGTGCACGGTTTTGTATGAGGCACGCACAGGAGATTAAGAAATAATGTTTTCCTACGCGCTGCCGATGCACCTTCAATCCTACCCATTTACTTGCATCACTCGTTTTTCCACGGGCTCTCTCAGTATGCTCGCGGATTCCACAACCGATGCTCTTCATTTGTCTTCCCGGAGGTGTCAGGTGCTGCAAGAGGCCTTGACGTATGAGGACATTAGATGGGAATCAGTGCCCTACGTCGTCCTGAAGTGCTTCCTCAAGTGTAGTGGCAGGAAGCACAATTTTTCCCATGGTGTCTGTGTCTGTCTTCTATGAGACGCTTTCAGTCTGTTTATTGTTTGTGTCAGTCCAGCCCTTTTTGTCCCTGTTTTTAAACCAAACACTGTAGAAGTAAAAGAGTATTTGTTCTATTAAAGAGTATTTGTTCTATTATTGTGAAGATACAGGGTGTAATATCTTAGAATTCATTTAATACTTTATTATAGGAATAGCACCGGACAGTACATTTCAGATACAAGGTTTACTTACTAATAGGATTTAAACCCAAGAAAGCACTATGGCTTGTTACTGGGGTCCTTTGAACTCAATTCATGGAGTATGTTAATATAATGACCTAATTTTATAATACAGTATGTCTTCCTTCTGTTAGAAGACATAATTTTTTTATGAGTTCATCAAATACATTTTAGGCATCTTCCTTCTCTCACGGTGTAGTGCCGGCAAACGCACGCGCGCGCGCACACACACACACACACACACACACACACACACACACACACACACACACACACACACACACACACACACACACACACACACACACACACACACAGGTACACACACACACACACACACACACACACACACACACACACACACACACACACACACACACACACACACACACATACACACACACACACACACACACACACACACACACACACACACACACACACACTTTTAACTTAACTTTTTATCTTAAATCTCACCTAGTTCTGTGGCAATTAGACCTATTGACCCCCCTACCCCCACTGTGCCGGCCAAGCTACCAGCCAGTGGAGTTGGAGCAGGGCTTTGAGATAAGCACAGAGCAGTGCTGGATGTACTCCCCTGACTGATCCAGGTTAAACACCACACACCCTGCCGCCAGGAGGATGAAAACATCAGCCAGTTCACCACAGGGTCCAGGGTAAAGTAGATCCACCCTGCCTGTCACCTGTTCTGACTCGGCGGAAATGGAGAAATAGCAAAGCTGCTGGCCAAGTAGCCATCAATAGCAAGCACACACGCACACACACACACCCTGGAAGAAAATAGCAAGAGATTGAGTTTAGGCTGTGTGGCAAGGCAAGGCAATTTTATTTCAGGAATAAAATGTATAGCACATTTAAACAAGGTAATTCGATGTGCTTTGCACAGAACATCAGGAAACAGGAAAGGCAAAAAAAGAAGACATTAGGATGCATAAAACAAAATAAGTAAAATTAACAGATTAAATTAGCAGAAGAGAAAGAAAATAAACACGAAAAGTAACTCAATCAAAGGCAGCTACAGTATAAACAGAAAGGTCTTTGGTCATGTTTTAAAATAAATAAGAGTGGCAGCAGACCTGACGTTTGTTCCAGATATGTGGTGCATAAAAACGAAATGCTGCTTCCCGTGTATTTTTGTTTTTTAGGGACAGAAAGCAGACCTTTCCCTGATGACCTGAGAGATACTGATGGCTCATGATATCTCACCATGTAAGATCAGAAATGTATTTTGGCCCTAGACCCGTCTGAGCTTCATAAGACCAACAGTAGTATGTTGGCAGGTTCAGGCTCACTGACGTCCTTATAAACCAACCTATGACCTGCAGATCCTTTGGCATCTGGTGCACTTGATCTCCTGATTGACCTACATCTCTGCAGAGACGTGGCCTCCGGTGAGCATGCAGTGCGTTGCAGCTGTCTGCTTGATGTTATTGAGCCGAGTTGAGATGTTGAGCTCCTAACACACACACGCACGCACGCACGCACGCACGCACGCACGCACGCACGCACGCACGCACACACACACACACACACACACACACACACACACACACACACTAAGGATGGGACGATATGAACATTTCATATCATCGATTTACGATATTATCGCGATAATCAAAATATGAGAAAAAAAAGACAGTATCAAGTATGTATATTATACGTTTTACCAATAGAGTGTTTAAATGGTACCGGATATGCAGCTCAGCAACTAAAAGGTGAATAGATTCCAGTGCTTGACGGAGGACGATTTCACGATAAATAAAATCTGTGAGTGTTTTTTATCACGATAAACGATAGTATCACTTATCGTCCCATCCCTAACACACACAGCTCTCAGGTCCCAGATTTGGGCATTTTGCCAGCATTTCATTGCCATGCACACTGAGGTTGTTACCTGTCGTCACGGCACTGACGGGTTGTCTGGCTGTCACCCTGATCTGTCACTATAGGACTGCAGGAGGAGCAGAGGTGGTGCATTTTGAGACAGGAGGGATCGTTGTTGCTCCTTTGTCTGGCACAAATGTATTTATTTCCAGATAATCCAGGTAATCCGGTTCTGTCAAATTCACCCGGTTTCTATCCCACCGAGCAGGGGTGCAAATGTACACAATAGTAAATGGCACACTGATTAAATGGCACTTTTGTCTATTTCTTCTTCTCCTTGCATGTACGCAGGTCCAGCGACTATGGAACCACCTACACTAAACTCAACCTGATGCCAGGAACCACCATCATCGTGACCAGCTTCTTCATCTGCCCTACCAACAAGAAAAAGGTAGGACATGTCTTCATTCCTCTGGAGGCGCCATCTGCATTTTCTCAGAGAATTGGAAGCTCTAGTATAATTGCGACCATCAGGTCGCAAGTTACTATGAAAACCTCCTCCGGCTGTCCCTCCGTCAGTCGGTCCGTCACGTCACACTTTTGGCCCTACTCTTATCTCCGGCACCGTTGCCCCTATCCAGGCCAAATTTTGCACACACACTCCTTGGCTGGCAAAGCACAACCCCCGCCCCTGATTTTTCACATGCCCCTCTTCCTAGCGAGGATCGGGGTTAGTCAAAAGTTAGAAGGACTTTCAGGTAATAGACGTGCAATATGGCTGCCCACAAACCGTACAGCGTGACTGATCTTTCATGAACAGCTGGAATCACAGTCATTATCACAGTGATAAGCGGAAAGGCTTTAATGCTGAAGTGAAAGCACCAACTTTGGCATAGGAGAGTGGGGAGGTGACAATTAAATGATTGGACCAGCGACTGTGGCCCAGGTTTCTTTTAATCGACGAGGAGATGGAGGAAGATTAGATGTAGTCACTCTTCTCACCAAGCTCCCCTCCCCATGTCCTTCTGGGACTCACCATTTTATACACTTGAGTGGAGCATGTGCGTGCACGCACACACACACACACACACACACACACACACACACACACACACACACACACACACACACACACACACACACACACACACACACACACACACATATCGTAAAGCCCTGCTTCATCATACAAGGCCGTCGCACAAAGGTAGTGAAAACAGCAGATCTACAAGCACACAACGCCTCACACCGTGGCGTTGTGTGTTTGTAGATATGCTGTTTTCACTAGTTTAAATCATTTCTAAAATGATAAATATAAAACGAACAGTTTGGGACATACAAGGTTTCCACCCGACATCGACGATATGCTCACGCACGCACATGCTCACGCACACCCACACAATCAGAGGCGAGAGAGCAGCAGCATTTAATTGCTTGGGAATAGAGTCCTCCTAATTTCCCTCAGGGACCAGAGAGAGGAACAGAGAGATTGAGAGGGAGAGAGGGAGGTAGGGAGGTGGGGAGGTAGCTGGGAGAGGGTTGGTTGCTGGTGTCTGGGGAGGTCCTGGTTGAGAGAGAGTGTGGGTTCTGACAGCGGGATGTCTGGTAATGGGAACTCTGGAACAAGAACACACTGCTTAAACACACCTCCAGGCCAATAGCAAGAGGAGTGCTGTGACACAACGTGAGCTCAACACGGCTTCCTGGAGTGTGTGTTTGAGAGTGTGACAGTGTGTGTGTGCTCACAACCATGCAGGGGGTTTTGTGCATACATATATTTGGTTGTATGGGGTAGTAGGAGTTTGGGCTTTTTTTGTTGTAAACGTGCATACTTTTTATTTTATTTTGCCATTTAGCATGATGTACAACATGAGTCTTCAACGTTTTCAGGCCAAGGACCCCTTAGTTGAGAGAGAGATGAAGCAGGGACGCCCACAACCTTTTCAGAGATTCCTTTCACTATCTACTTAGTCTGCTCTTTTCCCCCTCTACAACAAACCTCTTTGCCGAAAATAGCTGATATACAAGTTCACAACGCCTCGCAGTGTGAGGCGTTGTGTGCTTGTAAATCTGCTATTTTTTGCTAAAGTTCTCAGAATATGGGTTCAAGTGGTTAATATAAAAAATTGTGAAAAAAAGGTTTCTACCACACAAAGACTTGGAGGACCCCCAGTAGTAACTCTGAGGACCCCCTAGGGGTCCCAGACCCCCTGTTGAAGACCCCTGATGTACAATCATTACATAATTATAAGAGTGCATTGCACATCACAGGTTGTGCGCCTTTTAACAAAACTTTTTGAAATCAGCTGGAAATGGTTCTCTGTGGAGTGCACTGGTTGGTGAAGTGCCGTCGTCTAAAATCATCATGCTCTTGGTTTTGGGAGGAGATGCATAGTGCTGCATAGGATTTTGTTGGGGGGAGATGGTGAGGTTTTGGGCCACCGCCACAAGTGGAAAAAGTCGAGAACATATTTAATGTTGTGCATAATTTAGTTAAATGAACTGTCATTAACTTTAACATCTTTGCTGACAGCCCCATCGCTAGTGTTGCATGTCGGCACTAACACCACTTTGGCAGAAAAAGCAGCACTTCGAGAACTAACTAATGTGCATCCTTAGCAGCACAGTATTGCATGAGGAACAATTATGCATTTATATAATCTACTACATTATTCATGTGAGTTATTTAATATTTTTGGTCTCAGGCTTCAGGTCGATTCCAGAAGGGATTGTGATTTATTTCTTGTGTACAAAGTTAATGTGTATAGTACCTGGCCTCATCCCTGATGCATATACTGTAGCATACCAGCACTGCTTTGATCGCAATAGCAAAATATTAGTATGCATACGGTAGGGTGCTTACTGCTTACTTACCTCTAGTCTGTAGCCAAATTACAAAGGAGTTGCATATTGTGTGTATACGTGCACTGCACACACACACACACACACACACACACACACACACACACACACACACACACACACACACACACACACACACACTGATCAATACCGCTAATCACATCAAAAACGTCAGACGAGTGGGTCTGTGAGCCTGGCAAAGGGGATTACACATGGTGTGAAGAGATCACATTGAAAAGGTGTGAGGGGCCACGAAATAATCAATAGGTCCAGAAGCAATTAGAGTGAGAAGAGAAGTCAGACAGAGACATCAGCCTCTCTTACAGTGCATCACGGAGAGCTCCATTAGAGACTCTTTGTAGGAGAGGACTGAAAGGGCCCTCCATTGCACTTCAGCAAAAACAAATAGGCCTTGAGGCTGCAGGTTTGCTGTGTGGGTGATTTGTTTTATTTATTTTGTCCTCCAAGTCGCTCGTCTCAGTAAAGGGATTCACTTAACCTCATTGATCACGGAGAACAGACCTTGCATTCTGTTCTTTTGTTCCCGGTTCAAAGAGCTTGTTGTGTGCACTTAAAATACCCACGACGACGCATTGCTGCTTCCACCGTGACAGAAAGTGAGAGTGCTGAGGGGAGCTGCGCAGTGGTGGAAAGAAGTACTGTTTTAGCTTAAGTAAAAGTATTGATGCTGCAATGTAGATATACTCCGTTACAAGGAAAAGTTCTGTATTCAAAATGTGCGTAAGTGAGTAAAAGTGCAAAAGTGTTAACATTACAATGTACTAAAAGTAAAAGTACTAATTGTGCAATAATGTCACAAGTTTTCAAAAATGTATCAAAATCTTTTGAAAATAGCAGATATACGTCTACAAGCTCACATTGTGAGATCGGTAGATCGATCAAATGGCCGAAATATACAGAATAGGGCTGAAGTGGTTAATGTTTGTTTTGTAATAATAATACATTTAATAATAATAATAAATATAGCTGCAATCAGCGATAAAGTGGCCAAGGCAGAAAAAGCAGGAAAGCAAAAAAGCATCTAGGGAAAGCAAAGAACAAATCAAAGAAAAACTGGAAGCAGTGTTCTTCCGAACAGGACTCCGGCAGGTCAGGTAGGTTTTTTTTGGCCTAGCGGTGACTCTATAATAGGCCAAAGTGAAAAGGGTGCCACGTGTTCTTGGGCCTTTCACGGCAATCGGACGCTGCATGCGGGATTTGAAGCATTTTGTTCCAAAAATGTGTTTTGCAAAAATTGACCCGCTGGTGGCGCTATAACAGGCCAATGTGAGAAGGGTGGCATCTGTTCCTTGGCCTAGTGGGAATGTGTGTGCAAAATCTCACACACATAGCAGGCTGCGTTTGAGACATTTTGTTCAAAAAGGAGCAATCCTGCAAAACTTGGAATTCAATGTTAGCCAATTAGATAGAATATGATATCTGACAAATCCGTCATGATTACATCACTGTAGAGATACTGTGTACTGATTTGTGTGATTTTCGGATAAAATCTGAAGGAGTAATATCGAAGAATGTGTTTTACATACTGTAAGTCGGCCTTCTGGTGGCGCTATAAATGGCAGATGTGAAAAATGCAGGGCACAGGTTTTTCCTTGGCCTCTGGGAAGTGTGCATACAAAGTTTTAAACTAATCGGTGGTTATAGGTAAAAGCACAAATTGGCCTCTACACAACATGTATGCAAAAGACTGTAGGCCTATATGCAACAGACATAAAAAACTGTTACACCTGGACAGTTTGATTATGTACTGTACATAGTAAGCCTTGCTGAGCTATGAAGATCATATGAATCGGCATGGCTATGAATCTCATAGGGCAGGAGCCTATCTCCTGTAGCGTAAGGCAACTTGATGTACAAGTACACCCCCTGGACATGACGCTAGCATGTCACAGGTAGTTTCCCCCATTCCAACCCCTGATTCTGAGTTTCAAGCAGGGAGGCACTGGGTAACATTTTTTAGAATCTTTGGTATGACACGACCGGGGTTTGAACCTGGATCTCCCAGTCTCAGGGCAGACACTCAAACCACTAGGCCACTGAGCTGGTACATGATATCGTTGCAATCCTTGGAAATCACAACATAGGTGTAGACATGACAGTTTGTATTATAATGCTTGTTTCAGGATTTATGATGCAAAATACATTATTTAGTAATGGCGGATATTAAAATACGCATCAAGGGGGGTTGGGGGACATTTTTAGGAAGGCTCCATATCAGACATTGTTCAAGGAATCAAACTGTGAAGTGTACCAAATATCATGGTTTTACGCTTATATAAACCCCAGGCGGGATTCGATCCAACGACCTTCTGCATGATAGGCATATGCCCTGACCACTACACTAGGCAGCCACAGAATCTGTTAGCCATGTTTGTTTAAAAAAAAAAGTTCTATGTAGGCTGAGTGCCTTGATTTTATTGATTTCTTTTTTATATTTTGGAGGCTTGGGGTGAAATCAATCTGAGTAAATGTAATCTATTGTATGTATTTCTGACATTTTCGAGTGATCATATTTTCTTTTACTCAGAACAGAAAAAAAACGGCTGTTAGAGAAGGGCTCATTTTAAACATGAACGGGAATTGGAGTTAGATCAGACGTGTCAACATTAAAGAGTTTGACATACGCACATGCCATGGGCATCCAGGATGTTAACATCAACTCAACCCGACGTGGGGTTTGAGGTCACAACCATCCGTATATCAGGCACAGGCACTGACCACTACACTACGGTAGTCACGCATAAAGGACCTGTCATTTAAAAAAAAAAAAAAAGTTTCATGCATACATAAGTTTTACACTAATCGGTGGTTATAGGTAAAAGCACAAATTGGCCTCTACACAACATGTATGCAAAAGACTGTAGGCCTATATGCAACAGACATAAAAAAAAAACTGTGATACTATGCACCTGGACAGTTTGATGATGTACATAGTAAGCCTGGCTGAGCTATGAAGACCATATGAATCGGCCAGGCTATGAATCTCATAGGGCAGGAGCCTATCTCCTGTTTCTGTAGCGCAAGGTAACTTGTTGTACAAGTACACCCCCTGGTCATGACACTAGTATGTCGCAGGGAGTTACCCCCAATCCAACCCTAGATGTTGAGTTTCAAGCAGGGAGGAACTGGGTCCCATTTTCTAGAATCTTTGGTATGACGCGACCCGGGTTTGAACCCAGATCTCCCAGTCTCAGGGCAGACACTCAAACCACTAGACCACTGAGCTGGTACATGGTATCATTGCAATCCTTGGAAATCACAACATCGGTGTAGACATGACAGTTTGTATTATAATGCTTGTTTCAGGTTTCAGGATTTATGTCATGGTTTTATGCTTATACAAGCCCCAGGTGGGATTCGATCCAACAAGCTTCTGCATGTAAGGCATGTGCCCTGACCACTACACTAGGCAGCCACAGGATCTGTTAACCATGTTTGTTTAAAAAAAAAGTTCTATGTAGGCTGAGTGCCTTGATTTTATTGATTTCTTTTTTATATTTTGGAGGCTTGGGGTGAAATCAATCTGAGTAAATGTAATCTGAGTATTTCTGACATTTTCGAGTGATCATATTTTCTTTTACTCAAAACGGCCGGTAGAGAAGGGCTCATTTTAAACATGAACGTGATCTGGAGTTAGATCAGACGTGTCAACATTAAAGAGTTTGACATACGCACATGCCATGGGCATCCAGGATGTTAACATCAACTCTACCCAACGTGGGGTTCAAACTCACAACCATCCGAATATCAGGCACAGGCACTGACCACTACACTACGGCAGTCACACATAATGGACCTGTCATTTTAAAAAAAAAGAAAAGAAAAAAAAAAGTTTCATGTAATGTACTTGATGCCTTCTTTCAAAATGATATAGCGCCCCCCTTTGGCCAATTGGGGTAAGATTGGTTTCAGTGATATTTGGACTAACCCTCTATAGTAGTTCATCATGAAATTTTACTTTGCATGTATGTTTTAGAGGCAGAAGAATAATTTGCATAAGACTTGCAATGTTGATTGAATTATTAAAAAAGCACGTTTCAATAAAAAAAAAAAACGATCTGACAGATCTTTAGATATTGGTCCAAAGTTCATGTAAAAAAAGTTCTGTGCACGTGACGCGAAAGTTCCGGAATAAAAGCGGGTTTAAGTGTTTTACAAACTGCTCAAAATTGCGGAAAATCTAAGGGCGGAGCTTACTTAACAAAGACACAGATGTCTTCCGCTTGAGTCAAGGCACGCGTGTAAGCAAGTTGCATGTCTTCAAACGAAACGAGGCATGACTTATGCCCCTTTAAAGTTTGAGTTTTCAAACGCTTCGTATAGCGCCCCCCTTTGGCCAATTGGAGTAAGATTGCTTTCAGTGATATTTGGACTAACCCTCTACATATTTGCCAAATGCTATGAACGTGTCACTTTGCATGTATGATTTAGAGGCAGAAGAATAATTTGCATAAAACTGCAACATTGAGTGAATTATTAAAAAATAATGTTTCGCTTTAAAGAAAATCCGGCCGCTGTGCGATGACCGTGTTGGTCCAAAGTTCATGTAAAAAAGGTTTCGCGCACGTTACGCGAAAATCCCAGGAGGAGATAGATTTTGACTGTTTTTCATATAATTCAAAATTGTGGGAGAGGTAAAGGTCAGAGGTCAAAAGTCAGAGCGTAAAAGTTGTTCGGCATGAGGAGACGCATACGTGTATACAGGTTTCATTGCTGTACCTGAAACAGGGCATGAGCTACACCAGTTCAAAGTTTGCACTTTCGAAGGCTTCCTACAGCGCCACCCTTTGGCCGATTGTTGCGAGCTTCGCGTTTTAGCCGTTTGGCATAGTCCTCTGCCATACTGCCATGAACGTGTCACTTTGCATGTATGATTTAGAGGCAGAAGAATAATTTGCATGAAACTGCATTATACAGTGAATTATTAAAAAATAATGGTTCGCTTTAAAGAAAATCCGGCCGCTGTGCGATGACCGTGTTGGTCCAAAGTTCATGTAAAAAAAGTTTCGCGCACGTTACGCGAAAATCCCAGGAGGAGATAGATTTTGACTGTTTTTCATATAATTCAAAATTGTGGGAGAGGTAAAGGTCAGAGGTCAAAAGTCAGAGCGTAAAAGTTGTTCGGCATGAGGAGACGCATAAGTGTATACAGGTTTCATTGCTGTACCTGAAACAGGGCATGAGCTACACCAGTTCAAAGTTTGCACTTTCGAAGGCTTCCTACAGCGCCACCCTTTGGCCGATTGTTGCGAGCTTCGCGTTTTAGCCGTTTGGCATAGTCCTCTGCCATACTGCCGAGTTTCGTAAAAAGCGACTGCACGGTCTAGCCGCTAGAGAAAAAGTGGCGGAAGAATAATAATGGGAAAGTCCAATATCAATGAGTGGCCATTTGCCACTTCGTGGCCTTGGCCACTAATAAATCTTCATCAAAATATTTTGAGTGACACTGCCTCTTCCAAAAAAATATTCTAATGAAATTCAATCAATTCAATCTATGGGTCAAGATATTTAACAAAAGGAACCAAACTGAAATAAAGGATAACGCCCACCAGATCAACCAAGAGAAATTAAATTCTTGAGTTTGAAACTTGTTCCCCAAAGTTTAAGTTCTGAGATCTTTTCCTCCTTTTTTTACATTCCCCCCAAATAAAAGTTATTCCTTAAAAAAAGTCATTCCCCCCAAAAAAGCCATTCCTTGCAAAAGAAGTCATTCCCCCCCCCCCAAAAAATGTCATCCCCTAAAAATATGATTTCATACCCCCTTCAAAAATATACATTAATAATATAGGTTTGGGTTTGGGTTCATTCTCATCAGTGAATGTCCCCCTTGTGAAAAAGTCCGCCCCTCGTCTAAACCCATGATGTCTCCCCAAGAGGATGACATGATTCCCCACCATGCAACAGCACATTTGAATCCCACAACCTGGGCCATTCCCCTTGGGCTCAACCTTCTTCCAGGAAAAGGTCTCTGGGTTGAATTTCCACAGACTATTTATCCACGTGTCAATGCTTACAGAGGCGTGGGAATTAAATATGTACAGCTTCCCGTTGCAGGCAAAGGCTGCGTGATACCCGCGCCACCAATAGTCAGAGTATTGTCTTGGTCCATTTGGGTAGTCTGCAATAGGCATGCTCAGCCAGCAGTAGGTCTCTGTGTCAAACACTCTGATGTTGTCATTGAATTCGCATTGGGAACGTTGGCCCTTAAACACAAACATCTTTGTCCCGATGATGGTGGCAGAGTGATATGCTGAAGCGCGTAGCGGAGCACCTCTGGCATTAATTAAAGCCCAGATCATTTTTGCAGAGTCCATCGTGTACATGTCATTATAAAAGTTGAAGAGCTGGCGGTTGTTGAAGTTTACAATGTGGTTGTTCAAAGTACATCCTCCATGGATGTACATGACCTTCCCCAAGACACAAGCTGAGTGTTTCATCCTCCCCTCTGGAACGTTCCCTGAAACTTCGGGTTTGAACCATCTGTGGGTGTCCACATCAAATGCATAAAGAGCGTTGAAGTACCCCATAGTTCCACCCCATACATAGGCAATGTCTCCTATGAGCACAGCTGTGTGGCCATTTCGCCAAGAGGGAACCTCAAAGGGACGTTCTCCTCTTGCATTTGAGACTGGTGGCACCTTCACCCAGCGCAACGACACTGTGTTGAAGATGTGAACCTCCATCTGATCACTGTCACTGATCTGTGGTATATTGTTAATTTGATTAATTCTTTTATAAGCAATGGTTGTAATGACGACATTGTGATGTTGTAGAATAATGATGTAATCACATAGAATACCCAATGACTTTAATCCATCTGACTGACCTCTGGAAGATATCAATTGAACACTAAACACATTAAAGACCCTGTAAACAGCAAATGTCTTGTTTGGGCATTTCCTGCTGAGAGCCTTTTTTCTTGTAGGCGCTAAAAACCTCACCTGATGACTTGTACAGGTAAGTATCAGAGCAGCGGAAACAGGCATTTCCGTTCACGAAAATATATTTTAAAATGTAATTTCTGCTAAGCTTTGATGATTTTGATTTTTTAAGATAAATGTGTATTACTGTAAAAAGGCAACGGAAGTGGGGAGGAGGCTTCACTTCCGCTTTATCGCTTCTCATGCCGGATATACTCATAATCAGAACCTTCGTCTCCCAGACTGTATGACGGGAGCATTTGCAAATTGTGGGAGTCAACAGCCTGGCCACGCGAGACTATCTTCTACCTGTCAAGTGTCTCAGTACACCACCAGAGGGCATCTATTGTACTGACTGAGAGATTGAGTGTTTAACCCACGCTCAGAAGGCTATGCTATGCTCATTAACACTAGTGGACTCACAGTGCAGTGAGAGACACGTGCTCGTGCTCTGACTGTCACGTCTTCGTAAGACGCTTGAGAACACTTTCAAAATGTCTTCTCCCGTCATTAGAACAGATAAGATGAAGTCCTCCTTCCCGTCATCCCCTAATATCTTGCAATTTTAAGAACGGCTGACAGTTGAGATATACGATGGCTGTGATGTGTCCACCCTGGCCGCTTCCTGCCAGAGTAACGTTCAATAATTCAGCAAGTTGGATAGCACGCCCCCCCCCCCTCAGGGCTTTAGCGTGCTGTTTGATCCATGATGCGTTTTTCTCTCTTTCTCTCTTACAGCTGTGTGACATCATATCGTTTGGATGTGGACCTATAAGGCAAAGTTAATCAAACGTTTGATACGCACATTCACATTGACTGCACCATGAAAGCGGAGCGGAACGGGGCGCTCGGAGCGGAACACGCGCGCGCGTGTGTGTGTGTGGTGTTGGGGGTTCAATTGCCCAGAGATTTCTGTAGGTTTCCCATCCTCCCGCCCAAGTCTCTCAACTTCAAACATATATAAACACTAACAAATGACCTCTACACTCAACTCAACAAGGGAGGTGCGTGTATCTCAGTCTGTGCTGCAGTGCTCTGACCCACACCCTCCACACGCATGCACACACATGCACACGCACGCACACACACACACACACAAAAAAATATTCAAATTTTTTACTTAAGTAAAAGTATCAATATTGCCATATACCGGTAGAAATACTCACAAGTAAAAGTCCGGAATTCAAAATGTACTTTAGTAAAAGTACAAAAGTACTGGCATCAAAATGTACTTAAAGTACCAGAAGTAA
The DNA here is from genome assembly GCF_963921795.1 of Nannobrachium achirus. NCBI lineage: Eukaryota > Metazoa > Chordata > Actinopteri > Myctophiformes > Myctophidae > Nannobrachium > Nannobrachium achirus. The sequence goes on from NC_137821.1 coordinate 19,357,948, forward strand.
TTCATTCCCATTTCAGGTTTAAAAAAAAATAAAAAAATAAATAGCACAAGCTCTACAAACTCAAAATATGTCGCATTGTGACGCATTGTGAGCTTGTTGATCAAATTGCCAAAATGTATGGTAGAGCTGAAATGGTTATAATGTATTTTTTGTGATAATAATCAAAATCTACAAAGTGGAGTAAAAGTACAACATTTGGATCCAAGATGTCGTGGAGCAGAAGTACAAGTATATGTACTTACCGTAGTTACTTTACACTACTACACACACACACACACACACACACACACACACACACACACACACACACACACACGCGCGCGCCCCAGTACGTCTACTCTCCTCCTCCTTCCTGCAGCTAGCTGTGTCTCACATCTCCCACCGTAGAGAATCGGCATCACCTTCGCTCTCCTCCCCCTTAAATTGATCAGGGAGCTGCTTGATGGATGTTAAAACGCTTAAACCCTAGCTTCCCCTATTTTGGGACGTGTCATAATAGGCGAACATTTGGCGTATCGCCGCCGTGGAGAATCGCCGTCACCTTCACTCTCCTCCCCCTTAAATTGATCAGGGAGCTGCTTGACGGATGTTAGCCGCTTTAAACCCTGTAGCGTAGCGGGCCAATTCTGAGCATCTCATCAAATATGCTAAAATGGGTTTTTAAGGGGCAGAGTTGAGTGTCGAAGTGTCCTTGAGCAAGACTCTGAACCCCTAATTGCTCCCGATGAGCAGGTTGGTGTCTTGCACATTTTCCTCTGCCATCGGTGTATGAATGTGTGTGTGTGAATGGGCGAATGTAATACACAATCACCGTCTTGGATAAATGTGTATAAAGGCACAATTTACCATTTTAATACAGTTCAAAATTGTCGCTGTTTGCCTCAAAGGTTTTAAACCAAGTGACAGCCTAACCATGAAATATTAATGTGTTCCAAAAGCTTTATACCAAGTTACCCTTGCTTTTACAGTATAAGTGCTTCTAACAGCAAACACAATTCTCCTGTTTTTTTAAGATTTCTAATGCAGTGTGACACATCTCTTTATTCCCCCTTAATTGTATTTTCCTGATTTTTGTTTGGTCTGTTTCAAGTTTGCTTTGGCAATGTAAATGTATGTTTTTTTTTCATGCCTATTTAACACCCCTTTGAATAATATTGAATTAATTTAATCTGGTGCAATAACATTGCAGTTATATATCAGTCTGTATCAGTTTTGCAGTAATCCACATTTATTATGTCTGTGTCTTTGTGGTTTTTTTTTTATTCTCCAACGCTCATTAGCTGCATAATCTCTTGTCACATGCTACATGCCTCCTACATCCATAATTCACATTTGTCTTCCGTGTATTTGTTTCCAGCAGACACCACAGATTGTATTGCTGCAATCCATTCAGATTAGAGCATAGCATGACCCATGATTATCCATGACCCGCTATCGACCGGCCCTATTGATCACCACTTCCTCCAGCTGTGGCCGGCCTCTATAAGAGTGTCCCCTCTTGGACTGCGTAAGCCCCACAGTGATTACAGCCCCCCCGCTGCCATTTGGGGTGCACCCACCCGTGGCTGGCCCTAAATGGATTGACCTGTCCTGAATCTGCCTTCGAGATCGATAGGGGGTAACATACTGTTGAGAGCCATAGACTCACACTGCTATCTACTGGCGAGACCCCCAAAGAGGGACAGGGCCAAGCACTTGATCTATGTTATGGCTGCTTGATCTCCTCACTGCCCAGGATCAGCTTTATTTTGTCACATCAGAGGTTTATACAAGTAGGTCAGGGGTCTTAACGTTTTCAGGCCAAGGACCTGTGAGCTTGTAGATCTGCTATTTTTGGCTACAGTTCTCAGAATATGGACACTAGGGTTCAAGTTGTTAATATAAAAAGGATTGGAAGATTTGGAGGACCCCCTGTAGTAACTCTGAGGACCCCTGCAGTAGGTGTGAAAAAAGTGGGTGAAATTGGGTGAGTTTTTGTGCAGGCTCCATCGTTGCTGGCCAGTGGTTCTTTCTTACTCATCTTCAGTACTCTGTATTTGTATGCTATATTGTAGTGTTACGAAAGCACTGAAGAGAAGAGAACTTGAAAACAAGGGAGAATATATTAGGAAACAAAGGCATGATAATAAACCCTATACTACATTTAAATTCTTACAGTTAAATAAATAGTGATTTTACTGTAAGAGAGGCACAAAAGAAACAAGAGTAGTGTGATCCTCACTGCATTACATAATGTGCCTCAGTTAGGCTAGTGATAGTGTCATTAATTAATTTGACGTCCAGTGCTATGCGAGTCAGCCTTCATTATCACTCGCGGAAAGTGCAGCCACAATAATCTAACGCTTATTGACTTTGACACCGCAATAGCCTAACAATAGATTATATCTGTCTCTGATCCCTTTATATCCCGTTTGGAATAAATAAAATAGCAGTCCAATTTTAGCCGATGTTTATTTATTTATTTTTAAAGCACCGCTCATGGGTGACTTTAACAAGCTGTCGGTGTACGGCACTAAAGACAGGACCTGTCATGCTGTAATAATGCACAATAATAATGCACAGTAAAACAGACATTTGCCCTTCCTTATGCACTTACAACCCATGGCATCCGTGTTGTGGGGAAAATCTTTCACAGAAAATAGCTAGCGGCGCGTTTTGAGTCGATCGGCTATTTTCAGCGAAAGCTTTCCCCTCAATATCAGAAAACAGAACAGACACTAGCACAGAGCAGTGGTTCTCAACCTCTTCAGGCCGCGACCCCCAAAATAATCATATTTGAACTGGGGACCCCCCCCACCCTGACAGCACTAAGAGTTGAGGCATTATATTTTGTATATCACGGTTATATTGTGAAAATAGCCGATCTACATGCTCGCAACGCCTCGCGTGTAGCATGTAGATCGGCTATTTTCACAATTTCTGCCTCCTAATATTTGACAATTTGGCCAATGTTTAATTTGTCATTTCATAGGTATTAAAAGGTCCTTAAAGGACAACTTAAGTTTTTTACAACAAGGGTTCATATTTTAGATTGTAATTAAAGAATATAAAAGATGAGTGTTAAACTCATTTAATTTACTTCTTTCTATTGTTTTAGAGATTCTTATTTCAGTGGTTGGGGGCATGCGTACAAGTGGCTAAATATGTAATTTTACACAGAATAAGCCCATTCACAAGATACAACGCAACCTTTCATGGTTGGATGTGACTTATGGGGGCTAGAAGTGTTACTGTAAATAGCAAAAAAGAAACTACTGGCTTATTGTGTCTAAAAAGACATATTTAGCCACTTGTATGCATTCCCCCATGTGTATGCATGCCCCACATTTAAGCACGGTAAACGCGATAAAACAATAGAACAAAGCAAAACATTTTAACACTCACTTTTTCTTTTCTCTAATTACAATCTAAAATATGAACCCTTGTTGTAAAAAAACAAAGTTGTCCTTTAAATTGTCACTTAAAGTGATAGTTCACCTATTTTTTACATGAAGCTGTGTGAAATACTTGCCATTAAAATAGTGGTTACAAATGTATTAATCCATTACCAGAGTCCTGTGGTCAGAGTTCTGGTCAGTTTTAGATGAATATAAAGTAGTTCCGGTGATTTGGCAGGGGCTCATGGCCCAATCATTAAAAATAGATGAATCCACAAAACTAGCGTCATTTGTATTGTTGACCTATTTCTACCAAATAGACCAACTTTCGTTCAACTTTGACCCCTCTGTCACATGGTACTATTTTTTGTGTCCAGTATCACTACGCCGCTGCAACGTATTTCCCCAAAACAAGGTGCTTTGCAGTCAGCTGATCAGAACGAAACCTTGCTCTATATGGTAGAAATAGGCCAACAATACAAATGACGCTAGTTTTGTGGATTAATCTATTTTCAATGATTGGGCCACGCCAAATGGCCCCCACCCCATTGGAACTAACTTAATCATCTAAAACTGACCAGAACTCTGACCACGGGACTCTGGTAATCAATTAATACATTTTTAACCATTGTTTTAATGGCAAGTATTTCACACAGCTTTATGTCAAAAATAGGTGAACTATCACTTTAAGAAATGTGCTATACACTTAAACTTTATGTTGGTTTGTTTACTGTTGAGCGAGAAAACAATGTTTCACATTAAGCTAATCATCTGGGGACCCCCCCCAAAATAATTTGGGGACCCCCAGGTTGAGAACCCCTGGCATAGAGCCCTGAGGGACTCAACCATACGGGGTTTAAGTGGTTATAATTTATGCTCTCAGAGTGAAATGAACACTGAGGATGTGACCGTGCATGGGGCAGACAGCGCTGTAGTTCAGACAGAGGTGTTTGAACACAAGTTTGATGTTGTTTGTGTTGTCAGGATACAGTAGGTGGGCGGATTCATGGATCTTTATTGTGTGACACGTTTAAAGTCCCAGTCATAACCGTCTCTCTCCCCCTCTCTCTCTCTCTCTCTCTCTCTTTCTCTCTCTGTCTCTCTCTCCTGTCTCATACCATCTCTCATTTTGTTTATTCAGGGACATGCTGGGCCCCTGATTCAGCCCGGGAAAAAGCGCGCTATAGAGAGAGATCTCTCTCTATAGCGCTGCTGCTACTCAAAGATTTGCCATTTCAGATCATGACAAGTGACAAGCCAGTGGGCCAATTACATGAGTTATGTTTCGTTGTTGTCGGGTGGAAACCTTGTATGTCCAAAACCGTTTGTTTTGTATTTATCATTTAAAAAATGAATTAAACTAGTGAAAACAGACGATCTGCTGTTTTCACTACTTTTGTGCGACGGCCTTGTATGATGAAGCAGGGCTTTGCTTTGCGAAAAAATTGACACATTTGAAACTTGGAGATTCGAGGTTTCTGCCCGACAGTGACGATATACTTTGTTGGCCGCCCAGCCCCCAAAATGGAACGAAGGCCGTGTGGGAGTTGTCCCGCTTTTCCCAATGGCCAGCACGTCCCTGTGTTTATTCCCCAACCTTGTGAATCCTTCCTTTTTTTGTTAGCCAACCGTCTAGCCATCTCTCTGTCTCCTGCTCTCTCTCTCTCTCTCTCTCTCTCTCTCTCTCTGGGTGTAGATATATAGTGACGTCCACCCTGCACTATCGTCGCCATAAATATTAACAGCACAATGGAGGCTATTTATACTGCCCTCTATTCCTCCCAACTCCTCTCTCTGCCTCTCTCTCTCTCTCTCTCTTACTGCTCTCTAACCTCACTCGCCCCACACCATTCCTCCTTTCTTCATCACCAACTGCGGATGTGAGACCCTGAGTCAGACAGCACAGATTGATTGATCCTAAACGAGTGGGTGGGTGTGTGGGTGTGTCTGTGTGTGCGCACACGCACGCACACTCACGGGTTTGCGTGTGTGTGTGAAAGAGAAGTGACAGGCGGAATGAAAGAGAGAGTATGGTCAGATTAGAAGGAAGAAGATGGATAGATGGAAGATAGATGGATTATGGCGGAGGAGGGTGCATGTGCATGTGTGCGACTGTGCGTGTGCGTGTGTGTGTGTGTGTGTGTGTGTGTGTGTGTGTGTGTGTGTGTGTGTGTGTGTGTGTCTTTTGATGTGTGTGTGACTGTGTGTGTGTGTGTGTGTGTGTGCGTGAGTATGTTGTTAATGTCTTAGAGTGCGTTCTAAACCGGTGGAGTCGCTGAAACAGCAATCTGATGGTGGAAGATGAAAAACGAAAGTAGTAAAGGAGTGAGTGAGTGAGGGAGGGAGGGAGGGAGGGAGAGAGAGAGAGAGAGAAAGCGAGTGATGTAGGGAGGGCGATGGAGTGATAAATAACCTGACAATAAACAGAGACTAAAGGTGCACTGAGCCGCAGTGTTGGTCACAATCCCAACCGATGAGAAGCGGAACGGCTGCACAACTGTATTCCATGTGGGTGATGTTATTATTGCACAGTGGTAACATCCAGGAACAATGTCTACAGGCTAACAGTATGTGTGTTTCAGCAAAGCAGTGCTAGTTTGTGTTTGGCCAGCAGTTTGTAGGCTGCTTTGGATCTTGGCTGCAGGATGCACCATTGACTGCAGAGCAGGGGTCTTCAACGTTTTCAGGCCAAGGACCCCTAAGTTGAGAGAGAGAGATGAAGCAGGGACCCCCACAACCTTTTCATAGATTCCATATAGTTTCATTGTTTGACAGCACAATCGTCAGTGTATTTTGGATTCATGTCAGTTTGTTTTCAGATATTTAACCACTTGAACCGTCAATACTTAATAAATGTGACCTTTCACTCTGTACTTAGTCTGCTTTTTTTCCCGCTGCGAGGCATTGTGAGCTTGTAGATCTGCGATTTTTGGCTAAAGTTCTCAGAATATATTATGGACGCTAGGTTTCAAGTGGTTGATTGCGACCGAAGGTCGCATTTACCCTGAAAAACCTTGTCACTTGAGTGACCTTCCTTCCTTCCTTCCTTCCTTCCTTCCTTCCTTCCTTCCTTCTGTAACCTTCCTTCTGTACAGGGAGTGATGTCAGTGTGATGTCAGCGAGTTGTGACATCACTTCCTGTACGGGGCGGCTACACGAAAGACTAAAAAAAGAGAAGGATACACAAGACTAAGAAAGACAAAAAAAGAGAAGAATAAAAAAGAAAAAAACGCACCCGTGCGAAGTGAGCGGTGCAAACTAATCCCTGTGCAAATCAGTGTTGATAGGCATGCATGGCAATATTCTTTTTGTTGTGTATGATGTCAGTCTAGAGGTCTGCTCAGACTATACGTCTTTATTGTCATTTCTCATCAGTTAGTTGACCAAGCTACGGATTGTAGCTTGTAAGAGTGTCATAGTGTAATGATAAGTGACCTTATTTACCTCCAGAGAGGCCTCCAGAGAGGCGAGAAGAGGCCAGAAGATGAATATTTTAGTTTTTCAAAGTCTGTTCATTTGTATTTTAAACTTGTATTACCTGCCTATCATTTATAATCAATAATTTTTTCATGACGTATTTTACGCGGCCTAAATGCGTTATGACGTATTTTACGCGGCCTAAACGCGTTATGGCGTATTTTACGCGGCCTAAACGCGTTCTAAATCAGGGTGAACCAATCGAGTGCCTCTATGACTATGACATCATGGACAGATCAACAGAATCGAAGTGTTTCATTGGTCTAGCGAACTCATGTCATCATCATTTGTGACATCATAGTTTTGGTAAAAAAGCGGTCTATAGGAGCGGTTAGCACCGCTCAAAAAAGGAGGAGGAGGATAAAGATACCAAAAGGAGAGAGAAGAAAGGGTGGATGAGGTACAATGTGTCTCAGAAAAGAAAATGTAACAAGGAGGTTGCAACGGGGCGGCTAGATAAAGTTATTAGGCCTGGATCCGACTTTAAGTCGACGCACAGGATTCCAGAAGTGTAGCGCTTATTCGCTCTTGTATCAAACTGGTACTCGAAACGTTCTTAGAATTTAATATATATTTTCTAAAGTAAATATGGGGGCTGTGAAAAAAAGAGAAGAATAAAAAAGAAAAAAAGGAGGAGGAGGATAAAGATACCAAAAGGAGAGAGAAGAAAGGGTGGATGAGGTACAATGTGCGGTATCCTCCTTGTCAAGCTCGACGTTGGGCATTTGGACCTATACATGGAGAAATGGAGTGAACCTGTTTGTTCTAAACATGGAGATGTGGTACAGAATGACTCATATATGGGCATAAAAAGTATGTCATGTGACATCACTTCCTGTACAGACAGTCAGACAGACAGCCATTGGGCTTTTAAGCCGTGACATCAATTTGTAGGCAGAGGAGAACTCTGCCCCCAGAGCATTTTCTGTCCCTCGCTATTTCAACAGATCCGAGACAAAAATAACGACTAAAGTATAATTCTAACACCTTCCTTTCAACAACAAAGAGAAGAAAATTGTGTAAATAGTAAAAATAGTAAAAAGATTCACGGAAACTGGGGGCAGAAATTCTCCTCTGCCTACAAAATGATGTCATACTTAACAGCCCCATTGACTCCGGCCTAACAATGGCTACTTTCTATGACGGTAGTCCCATATGACATGATGGACTGGACTATATCCATATATAGTGTTCTCCACATCTCCATGTTTAGGCCCTATCGCTCACACCCTAGGTGGGGTTGGCGATAGGGCCTTTCTGTGTGGAGTTTGCATGTTCTCCCCGTATCTCCGAGGGTTGATACCCTCACAAAAACATGAACAAACTCCCCCCAGAATGACAACAACTAGAATCGTCAGAGAAACGCTGTGGTTGGCCAGATAGTCAAGAATTGGCGCGACCTCGCCCTTGAGGGCGAGGTCACATGTCACCCTGAGGTCGCATTCCACCCTCAGGTGTCTTACTAGTATAAAAAAGGAGACAAAAGGTTTCTCCTCAAATCACTCAACGATTTGGAGGACCCCCTGTAGTAACTCTGAGGACCCCCTGTTGAAGACCTTGCTGTAGAGAAAACCTGGACTAAGGGAACGGTGCCGTCACCCATTGGTCTCTACAATGGGTAAATTAATGCGTGTGCATGCCGCCATCTTTCTACATCCTGTCCTGAAAATAGAAATGGTACCAGAATTCTATTGGTTGGGAGAGAGCGGGGGGTTGGGATCTATTGGTTGGGAGCTTGTCAATCAAGCTAGCCACGCCCCTCCTACGGCTGAATAAATTAAACTTTGCGTGTGTGTGGTACCAATCAGTGTGATGCTCTTTCGATTGTCATTCTCAAGTCTCTCTATGTCTTTACTGTGTTTGTCCTCCTGTCTCTTTGTCTCTCTTTGTCTCTCTGTGTCTCTGTCTCTTTCTCTGAAATACACAACCCCGAACGCAAGCATGCTTGCACTCACACACGCACGCACGCACACAAACACACAAGCCAA
>NC_137821.1:19374289-19404289 GCF_963921795.1 Nannobrachium achirus
CAACCTTCACTTCATGTACCTATCTGCATACTCCCTTACTGCATTAGACTCTGACTTTCCTTCTTTACACTCAATTACATATCACCTTGCTGTCTAAACACTACACACAATGTTCAGTTGTTGCACACACTTTTCATGTGAACTTTCAACGCATCAACCTACAACACAGTTAAGTGTCCATCTTTGGAAGGGAATGTCAGGATTAGCATTTTGTGTGTGAGGTTTTCAGTTTTGAGAAAGCCGTTTTTTGTATTGAGAATGTGTGTGAACAATCATGAAAAAATTGTAATATGAAGTTCACAGTGCTGGGATTGACCCTATACTATAGCTCCAGTCCTGAAATCAGCTCAGCTGACACTTGGCTTGGTGAGGTTGTTTTCCTCTTAGTTTGCTCCGGGCAATTTGGACCGCTGGCCAATCAAATAATAAAGACTGTAAAACTATACTGTTGACGATGTAATTTGCTTAAATGAAGGTATTTGATGTTGGAGATGAATGTTACAGTAATAAGCTAAATTGGACTGTCTGGAAGATTTTCAGAAAGTGGTCCAAGTTTGAACGCTCACCTTCTTACTGTTCGTTTATGTGCACATAAATTCTTGTATAGTGCCTGTTATAGCTAAAATGCTTTGATAGTGTTGTTCATTTGTTTGCTAGAGTGACTGGCTGCACAGTTTTATGAGCAAACCTCTAAAGTAGATCTAAAGTAGATTTTTCTGGCCCCAAATACAAAGCAACCTGTTCCTCACAGCCTCTGCCTTTCAACATGTGCATAAATAAAAAACAGTGATTTGTGTGTTTTGGTTAGTCAACTTGTAGGTCTCAGTAGAGTTCAGATCCGGGGGCCATGCGTCGCCTGTGATCTGGAAAGCAGCCATACAGTAGTTTGCTAAAGCGTTTCCCTCACAAGGTCCAAGTGAAGAATGACTCCCTATGCAGAATGAAAGGAAAGTAAACCATGGCAGAGCGATAGTGAAGGAACATTATCCCAGTTCAAACTTGTCATCTCCCATCGAGAGAGCAAACCCTCTGAGAATGAGCGAGAGAGAGAGAGAGAGAGAGAGAGAGAGAGAGAGAGAGAGAGAGAGAGAGAGAGAGAGATGAGAGAGAGAGAGAGAGAGAGAGACTGAGAGGAGAGAGAGGAGAGAAGAGAGAGAGAGAGAGAGAGAGAGAGAGAGGGGAGAGAAGAAACACTGGTGATGGAGATAGAGATTGCAGAGGAGAGACAAAGACAGGCAGGCTCATTATTCTCAGTTAAATGTCAGCGGTTCGAGGCAAAGCTCATTTATTTAGTGGCTGTTTAGAAAGCTGTCTACACCCTCTGAATGATCCCTGCACCTAGAATTTAATTGAATCGCATGATAAACAACAGGATGTTTAATTTGTGTTATGTGTATGTATATTGTGTGCAAATGTGCATTGGTGCGTGTGTGTACTGTATGTGCGATGTATTGTCAGAGACATAAATATTATATATATACACTGTGTGTGGGCTGTGATCAGCATCCATGCATAGGGATATGTGCATAATTACGGATAATTATATTTCTTCTGGATTTCTCTTATATTCTGACAGAACCTTTGTTAAAATTCATTTTATAATAGAAGTAGGTAGGCTCTAATCGGGGTGAAAACTTTGTGGTCTTGTTCCATGTCTAACTGTCAGTTGTTGTCACCTTTTTTTATGTGACCAATTCTATGCCTGGAAAAAAAGAAAACTTTCAGCATATAATATAGTCATACTTATTACTGTCTGTGTTCCTCCCTTCCCTTTCAGACAGACAGTAAAGAAAATCACCATATGAAAGCTAGTGTTCTCTGCCGCCGCCTCTAGCTGGGTCATTGATGTTCATTTGATTCGGTATTGGTCCGTCAGTCTGCCATGATTTATTGATGCCGTGAATGAATAAGCAAATTAATAATGCAATAGAAGTATGCATTTTTCAACATACCGGTGAACCAGGACTTGCACACGAGCGTGTGTGTGTGTGTGTGTGTGTGTGTGTGTGTGTGTGTGTGTGTGTGTGTGTGTGTGTGTGTGTGTGTGTGTGTGTGTGTGTGTGTGTGTGTGTGTGTGTGTGTGTGTGTGCGCGCGCGCGCGTGTAAATGCTGATTGGGCAATGTGGATAGACTGGTGACAAGGTTTTGAATGGAGATGAATGCTCTCCACCTCCACCTCTCTATTAGCTGTAATCTGACACATTTCACATCAATAATTTAGCTGGTGATTTGCTGTGAAGCATGCCACATTCCTGTCTAACTGCCGTACATACCAGTACCACTGTGTTTTATTTAATTGGTCGAGTGTCGAGACCCAAAAGAGAGATTTGACGTTTGCCTGGGACCCAAACTATTGAAAATAGCAGATCTACAAGCGCACAGCGTGTCGCTTCGCTCCGCATTGCGAGCTTGTAGATCGTCTATTTTCACTACTTCTTAATTGTTATACATTTTTTATTCATGCTATTTCTTATATTTGTTTGTTTGTTTTAAAATGTATACAATTATTATTATTATTATTATTATTATGTCTTTTTTACTTGAGTCGTGACCCATAAAAATCTGTCTGTGACCCACAAATGGGTCCCGACCCACTGTTTGGGTAACAGTGTCATGGATGGTACCGAGAGGGTTTAGCCTTTAACCCTACAGTTACAGGGTTACAATACGTAAGTAACTGTTGTCTCTGGTACCTTCTTTTCAAGGTCATAGACTGTTGCTGAGTTGTGTTTGAACCAGAGGAAGGTTCAGGAAATATAACACCATGAGACACCTCTCTGCATAATGAATGTTCAGTCTCTGTCCAGACTTTGGTCCCCTGTGGGGAAGTGACCCAACGTTCCACCGTGCCACGCTGCAACGATTCCCTCCAGCACACACAGCTACCGCGCAGTCCAAGGTTCACTGTTTGATTTCTTTCCAGCAGGGGTGTCGCACCAAATTCTGGGCCCTGGGTACAAGGATTCACTGCGGGCCCCCCATGAATGTTCTTCATACCCATTTAGCCTGCACGTGAGCTTGTAGATCTGCAAGATGACAAGTCTTGGAATATTTCAAATCTTTTTTGAAAGACCTATGTTTCTCTGTCAGTGGTGCTCACACTTTTTCATGTGATGGACCCCCAAAATAATATGTATTTAGCCGCGGACCCCCATCTCAAAATATTTAGTTCTAGGGACCCGGCCCCAGAAGCAAAATTTGAATTACAAATGTTTGCTTAAAAAAATACATATATTCAAAGATTTGCACACATTTTCAAGACTTTTCAAAAATAGCAGATCTACAAGCTCGCAGCGCGACACTCAGTGCCACGTTGTGAGCTTTTAGATCTGCTATTTTTCAATATCTAAAGTAACTTTTTGCTTTCCAGCAATTTGTTTTCCTTAGTGGGAAAAAAACGTCTATCTTAGGCAGAGAACCGTCTGGCGAAGAGCCACTACGCAGTGTGTGACCTTCTCCAAAACATCTTACTTTACTCGTTGGCAAAATGAAAGATCACATTCACTTATCACAGTGTGTGATCGTCGTCGTCAAAACAAGACACAATATTGATCATAGCCTAATCAATTCAAAATCAATCACATTTTCCCCCCATTTATATAAAAGCTAGAAGCATTGATGGTTTTTCCATGGCTCATTTCGTGGCCTGCAAACCATGGTAAGCAGCGTGCACAATTCATGTCCGCGGTCACCTAATTACAGCTTTTACTGTGCAATCGGCAGCAGTGATGAGGTTGGAAAACACAGCAGCGTGTAATCAGAGTCTAACTGCTCAGAACAGAACACAAACACTCACAGATGCCCCTTTTTTTACATGAGATACAAAGAAATGCTGATGGAACGTGCTTGTATAAATCATTGTTTCATGGCTCTAAGTACAATGTTGATCAATCTGGAGTTCTTTGTAGAGAGGGATGTATTATCATTGCAGACTGTTAATACATTCCAGGAATAGACAATCGCTTTATTGAATGCTTCCATGACAATTGTGATCAGAATCCTGTCCTACTGAACTGACAGGAGGGTTATTGTATAACTTTAGCCAAAATATAGATCCAAGCAGAGATCTGCGGCTGTAGTAGTGGTTTGTTATTCAAATTGAATCAGAATCAGCTTTATTGTCACACATGGGTTAAAAAAGTGGGTTAAATAAACTTTTGTTGCATAGTTATTTTTTAAACTGCTTAAAAGTGATCATCTTTGGAAGTCTCTGTAATGTCCATTTGAGTCAGTAACACTCCCGTCAAAGTAGATTTAACCATTTATTGCATAAATGGAATACAGTTAATCTTGGTGTTAAAGGGCTCTGAGTTCGGGGATGTTCCCTGTATTTTGTGCATGTTTTTGAGCATGCTAAGCAAAATCAGGGAACGCTAAGCAAGATAGGGATACAATAGCAGAACAATAGCAATACATTGACACGTAACTTAATCAACAGACAGGTGGGTCACAAGTTTTTGAGCTTAGCCAGACTAACCAAGGTGGAGGCTGGGGTGGAGGAGGCAGCTAGCAGCGAGTATCCGAGGCTTCGGATAACCAAGCATAGGAAGAGAAAGCGAGCCGTATTTAAGGGAGCCTTACCTACTGAACGAGAGCTTTCATTGGAGTGTGACCGTGTGACGTAATGATCAGCAGATACGGTATGTGAATGAGGAATGGGAAATGAGCTGACTGGCTAGACTCTTGCATAAACTAACGCTGAAGCCTTCATTAATGTGCGTGCGTGTGTGCATGCTTGCATGCAAAGCTCTACATCTCAGAAGGACAAGCCTGGGTGCATAACCCGGCTCCTTTGTTTCTCATCGTATCGACCCACACGCTCCCCGGCTCACACCGTGTGTCCCAGAAGAGCCACCGTCCAGGACCCCGCTGATGACCCTTCCACCTGGAGCGGAGCTCGCCTCCTCCATAATGAGCTCATAGAGGAAATGTACTTGACTTTTAGATCAAGCCGGCCCTGAGGTCACTCCCCTTTTGTAATCCGATACTCGCTGTCTCACCGAAGCTTTTCTGTGAGCCATAGCCCTTCTCTCTCTCCCTCTCTCTCTCTCTCTCCTTCACACACACACTCTCTTCGACTGTCTCCCTTTTTTGCGCGTTTCTTTTGTCTTAATCTGTCTCTTCATGAGAAGCAGTGTGAGGTTTAAAGAAACTCAGTGGAGAGTTAATGATGCCTCATTAACTCCAGCTAATTGGTGCTTCAACCCCTGGCTCCAGCTGTCAGTCTGCATCTCCATGCTAACAGGAGGACGTTTGGGAATTAAATGGGTCTCGGTGTGTGTGTGTGTGTGTGTGTGTGTGTGTGTGTGTGTGTGTGTGTGTGTGTGTGTGTGTGTGTGTGTGTGTGTGTGTGTGTGTGTGTGTGTGTGTGTGTGTGTCAATCATCGCTCATTTTCAGCTTCCGTTCTCATTGAAATGTTATGCATTTATCCAACCCCACACCTGCTGCTGAAACTGTCCAGCTGACCTCAGTCAAAGTAGCCTGAGAATGTACTAAAAGAAAAGGTGAGAGTGAGAGAGACAGACAGACAGACAGACAGACAGACAGACAGACAGACAGACAGACAGACAGACAGACAGACTACTTCACAGACCGTCGCATGGCACACGGTTACTCAAACACCATTGAAAATCCCGTCTCCAAATTGATTTACGGTCTCTTTCGCATCAACACAGCTGAATGGTTCCAAGATATGGCTGGTGAAGCCATTAAATGATCTGCCACAGCATGCACAGATAGCAGGTGCAACTTGACAAGTAAGCTGTATTGTCACATCCCAGGTTTACAGGTGTGGGTCGTGGAGTGGGCGGTGAAATGATTTTCTGTACAAGCTCCGATGATTTGCAGTTACAAAATATAGTCATAAGAATAAAGGTATGTGGAAGAAAAGACATACAGCACAACAACATAAAATAAACGTACATAAAGTACTATTCTGAAAATAGTTGAAGATATTTGAATGTTTTTAAACCTCAAATCAAGAAGCTGAAAAAAGGCAAGTCAAAGATATCCTATCGAGATTTAGGGCGGCTTGCACCAACAGGGTTTAAGCCTTAAACTGGTTTAAATCAAGGTTTATCTTTTAATCAGCTTGCACCAAACCTTAAACCTAGTTTTCATTGATCAGGTTTAGTTTTAAACCATCCTTTTAATCTTGGTTTGAATTTTCACTGTAAACCTGGATTACTGTTAATCCTGTTGCACCACTACTTTAAACTTTGACTTAAACATCAATAAGGGATTAATTTTAAACTTGCTGCAGAGGTGGTTTAAATGCAAACATGCCATTGACATGAATGGGGGCCCCCCTCCTGTGAGGGAAGCCTCAGCAAGCCTTGCAGGCTACTGCAGGCTTGCAACTGTAAGCTGCGGACAGCGTTTCACAGCTGAAAACAAACATCTCATCATATTGTTGTCTTCAATACATCCTTGTAGTACTGTACATCGGCTATTTTAAATTAGCGAACATTTAAATATTTACAGGGACATAATACAGACATTTGTCATGGAAGCTTGTGGACTTCCCAAGCAACATGGAGACGTTTTAATTTTCGAAATCGCTTCATAACTGACTCAAATGTGAATGTGATCAAAACTGGTGTCTTTTCTTGCTTCCATAGATAGCCGCGCATCGCCGCGCCGCACCGCACGGCACTATAGCGTCACCGTCGTATGACGGAGCGTTATATATATTTTTTAGTTTTTGTTTTGTTTTGGCTGCAGGCGCTCTTCTTAACACAGGCCTGCCCACATTCTCCTAAAAGTGAATAAAAGAGTTAACGGTTTAATCACAGATTTATTAAGCAATGCTTAAATTTAAGTGGTGCAACACACCTCGATTTAAAATAAAATCTAGATCAACAAACCCTTGATTAACCCTAAACTAAGATTTATTTAATCCCTCTTGGTGCAAGCTGCCCCATGTTTAGTTACAAAAGGTTATACCGGTACATATTTTGTGATCCTAAAACTGCTGTTTGTTATATTTATTGGATTACTTGCACAAAAAAAAAGAAAACAATTTTGCCTACAGTATTTGCAGCATATCCTATTAGACCTTGTCACATTTGAGTTTGACCATCATATCCCTGCTTCTTCTCCATCCTTATTTACACGTAAAACAAGAAATAATTCATTCTGTCCCTTTACAATTCTCTCTCTCTCTTTCTCTCTCTCTCTCGCTCCTAATATTGAGTGTTTTATAGATGCCATGTGATAGAAAAGGTCACCGCTTCCCAATTACCCCCGAATTGAGGATGCGCATCTTCCCGTCACAAACATTTGACTCGGTGTGTGTGTGTGTGTGTGTGTGTGTGTGTGTGTGTGTGTGTGTGCGCGTGCGTGTGTGCGTGCGTGCGTGCGTGCGTGCGTGCGTGCGTGCGTGCGTGCGTGCGTGCGCGCAACCCTCAATCACACATACACTCCCAATTCTACCAATTCCAATCACAGGCCTCCACCAGATGTAAGGGTTAGAAATAGGTCACTCCTCTCCCGTCTCTCTCTCTCTCTCTCTCTCTCTCTCTCTCCATCTCTCGCTCTCTGCCATTTGACAAAATGCACAACCCACTTACTCACCCTGAATGTCCCAGCAGCACAGCAGCCAAAAGCCCCCTGCTCCCAAATGAGATGGGATGACGGCAAATCCCATACACAAGGCACACAAACAAGCTTTGCGCACGCACGCACGCACGCACGCACGCACGCACGCACACACACACACACACACACACACACACACACACACACACACACACACACACACACACACACACAGAGTTCTGGGGAGATGAAGGACATGCAATGGTTCACAGGCTCAGCTCAGTGTAGTGCCAGCTCTGAATAATTGATGGCTGTCTTGAAACGCGGGCCATGTTCCGAAGGTGCCATCAGGCACCCTGGGCATCAAACCAGACCCTCTCCCTGGTATACAGTAGATGTCAGGGTCAGATTCTGTGGAGTTACCGTACACGAGAAAAACATACTAACAGTTTTGTTTGTGTTTAGATGTAAACATGAGTTCCTCAGCCAATCCGACACATGGACCATTGCTACATGGACCACGCGCACGCGCACACACACACATGGACCATTGTCTTGTGCACAAGCAGGCCATGTATGGCCTGCTTGTGCACAAGACGCAAGTTGGCACCTCGACAGAGTGCAGTTCTAGTTTGATTGTCTCCACCAGCCGAAGGCTGAGGGAGAGTATGTTTTCCCCTCCGTCCGTCCGTCCGTGCGTGCGTCCGTGCGTGCGTCCGTCCGTGCGTGCGTCCGTCCGTCCATCCGTTTGTCCGTTACCAGCTAATCTCCGGCGCCGTTGGCCCGGTCGCTGCCAAACTGTGCACACACACTCCCTCGACACCAATTCAGAACCTCTGCCCCAAATATTTCACATGGGCCTGTTCTAGCGCCACCAGGAGGCCGACTTTTGCAAAACTAACTTTTGCCAGTACTCCTACAGATTTTGTCCAAAAATCACGTAAATCAGTAGACAGTATCTCTACAGTCATGTGATCGACATGGATGTGTCAGATTTTCCATATTCCATCCTGATTGGCTAAAACTGGCTTTCAAAGTTTGCAGGATTGGTCAGTTTTGAATAAAATGCCTGAAATCCTGAACGCAGTGTGCGATTTTGGTGAAATTGTGCATGCACATTCCCAATAGGCAGAGGAATAAATGCCACTTAAGAAAAATCAAATCAGCCTCATGGTGGCGCTATAACAGGCCGATTCATGTTTTCACCTATAACTCCACCGATTAGTGTCAAACTTTGTATGCGCACTCCTTAGAGGCCAAGGTAAAACCTTTTCCCTGCATTTTTTACATCAGCCTTTTATAGCGCCATCAGGAGGCCGACTTATGTAAAACACATTACATGCCTGACCTGGTGGAGACCTGTGCTCGGAAGAGCACTGCTTCTAGTTTCATTTCATTTCATTTCAAACAAACTCCAGCGCAGAACGACAACGTCAGAACCAGCACCGGGTTTTCGCTGCCTGGCCTGGCTATGAATTGAGTACATATACTCAGTAAACATACGTCCGGTACTTTTCCTATGACAACTGCTAAAAAAAGTATTCAATCAAAATCAATAAAAAGGCTCACCAGGGTCTTCATCCCCCGAGAGTTTCTTCTGGTATGTCTATATATTTTGGGCAGAAAATACTGTAAATCCTCAGGGGGAAGGGAAACATGGCGGCGACAAAGATGAAGACACACATTGGACACTGAAGGAATAGATTACACTAACAAACTATAGGTTATGTAGGTAACCCCGGGAATACTGAACTGAAGTAAATCTATATCCTAACTAACAAAAAAAATAAAATATGAACTGAACTCAAACAAAACTAAATCCTTAATATGATGAATACTAATACTAAAAAGTACAACTACAACTACCTACTACTACTACTACCTACTAACTATGCCCGAAACTGAAGGTTCTGTGGTGCAAAAACTAAGTGCGATTAAAATGCCCTAACCCTAACCCTAACCCTTCATAAAGATGCACCAACCAAGAAGAGACAACAAACGCAAAGGGAGAAGTAGCAGATCAGAGCGCTTTGCTTGGCCCAGTGGATGCGAAATTTACCTTGTAACAAAATGTGTTTTACTTTAAAAAAAAAATGCTTCTCAGGTCAAATATCGATGTGTGATTAAAATGTGATTAATTGCGATCAATTAATCACAGAGCCTGTAATTAATTAGATACACATTTTTAATCGCATCCCAGCCCTAGTTTCAATCTAAGCCACACTGTCCGACATAACAAATAACGGAATAAAAGGCACAAATGGTTTTACGGGAGCAGGGAGCCAGGTATGCGCCGTCCTCTCAGTATCACCTCATCATGTGATCAATAAAGTGTTTCTAAACAGAACTGCCAGTCTGCCACTAGACTTTAACATTTACAGATAGAATGAACTAATAATGTTAATAAAAATGTCACATGTTATTTTCTTTATACAGTGGCGTGTTGGAACTGGGCAAAGCTGAGGAACACTTGCTCTAGCGATATCTGGCTCACGCCATAGTCTTCAATGCCGTACTTCTCTTTGGCCGCCTCCATTGTCCCAAACACCCGTGCCCAGGTGGCGGTCTTGTCGGTCAGGTGGTAGTGGACCATGCCCTGGTGCTCATCCTTCAGTAGACTACCCGGGAAGGTGCCTTCAATGAAATGTTTGAAGCGCTGCAGTTTGCTCTCTTCCTCCTCCAGGTCCACCGCCTCTACGTTGCGCGCCACCTTTGCCAGCAGGGTGTAGCCGCTGCCAAACTTGCTCTTGAGGTGCTGGGGACTGCCCAGACACTTCAACCGACCGTTGACCATAACAGCCAGCCTGGTGCACAGGGCTTCACACTCCTCCATGCTGTGTGTTGTGATGACCACGGCCTTGCCGGACTCTCGCGTGCGTGTGACGGCGTCCCACAGCAGTCTTCTAGCCACGGGGTCCATGCCGGTGGACGGCTCGTCCAGGAAGAGGACTGGAGGTCCACCGATCAGAGCCACGCCTGTGTTCAGCTTCCTCTTGTTGCCACCACTGTAAGCGCTCACCAGCTTGTCTGCATGGGGCTCCAGCAGCAGTGACCTGAGGACCTTCTCCGCGCACACGGACAAATATTTCTCCGGGACTCCCCTGAGCCTGGCGTACATATGCAAAGTCTCTCTGCCCGTCATGTGGTCCAAAAGTGCATCAAACTGGGGACAGTAGCCGATGCGCCGCTGCACTTTTTTGATGTCACTCAGGATGCTGTATCCATCAATGTAGGCGTTCCCAGATGTGACGCTCTCGTCCCCAGTCAGCATCTTAAAGGTGGTGGTCTTCCCTGCACCGTTAAAGCCCAGCAGACCAAAGCACTCTCCTTTCCCCACAGCTAGAGACAGCCGGTCCACAGCCAGTAGAGTCCGAACGCTGCCGTACACCTTGCTGAGTTCCTGCAGTATGAGGGGGTTACTGGCCATGGACTCCACCACAGGCTGGCACTCCAGAACCCTCTTCCTCTCCTCAGCCACATCACTGTCCTCTGGAAGAAGCGTTGCATCTGCTGTCACCGGTCGCTGCGTGAGCCTTCTGCCCAGGAAGCCACAGAGGGAGCCAAGGAAACGTCGGAGTGTCCAGACAATTTGCAGTTCAATGACAAAAAGCAATGTGATGAAGACTATGCCCTGCACCAAGAAAGGCACCAGGAAACGTCCGACCCCAGGCTCGGACATTGAAAAGTAGTTCTCCTCGAATGTGAGTTTGTAATTCTTGCACCAACTCTGGCCCACATCCTTGGTTGTACAAAAGGAGGTCAACAGGTAATTCCGGTAGAACTGAGTGAAGGACATGCCCAAGCAGTAGTTAGGGAAGATCATAAACATCTTGTCCAGAAGAACAGCCGTTGCGTCACATCCGGCCTTATCACCGCTGTGACTGTTGCCACCATAAACATCCATGCAATCCATCCAAGCATTGTCCTTCATGATGGCAACAGTCATAGTGGTGATAAGGCCTGATATGATGTTGAAGATGTAGAGGCGTACGTATGCAGTGCCCGCCGTGTCGAACAGGAAGCTGAGCAGGTACATGAGAGGTATGACGGCCCAGCCGTACAGCAGCAGTATCAATAACACGTCCGCCAGGCGGTTGTCCTCCACAAATGCCTTGACCGCAAATGCTCTGAACACCCCCAGCAGGAGGAGGCAGGGCAGCAGGAAGTTCAGGAGATCCCACAGCAGTGCGGAAAACCAGAAGTTGGGGAGATGGAGCCCGCTGACCTGCTGGACATGTTTGGACTTGACAGAGCGCTCTTTGACCAGCAGCAGGGCAAACGTGCTGGACAGGGACGCCATGCCGAACATCAGGCTGATGGCGATTAGGATCCCGGTCAAACCGCCCTCAGAGAACTGGGTCTGGGCCTCCTTGGAAGGTGTGAGTGGCATGGGGTGATTTCCTGTCTGGATAGAAGCATCAGGTCCTGCCAGGTGTTTGAACAGTGCATTGTCCACCATCATGAGGGCTGTGGCCGATGTGTGGTAGCCCTGGTCGTTGAAGTATGCAATCGCTGTGGCCTTTGAAAATTCACCACTGCTGCTCTTGTCATGGAAGGCAGCGCCCACCACACACTGCTGGCTGAATGCCCTGCCCTCCTCCTTCGCCCAGGCCAGAATGTAATCATTGAAATTGGTTACACTGATGATCTGTGCCTCCGATGCTTTGACATGGTCCTCATATTTCTCTGCCAGGTCAACCAGGATACCATCTCTGGGCTCCCGGACCACTGGGACTCTGGTGGGGGTGTAGTGCCTGAGATCCAGCCACAGTAGGGAATTGGGAATGCTGGGTGAGGCGCGGAGAGCAAACAGGGTGGCTATCATAAAGACGAGGGGTACCAGGAACTGGGCCACCATCACCTTCCAGTTCCTCAAGCTGAACAGTGCTCTTTTCAGGAACATGGCATAGAACTGCTGCAAGTATAATCTGAGCCCTGTGTTGAGCTTCAAGTTGGAGAAGTCCTCTGTGCTGAGCATCTGGCTGTCAGTGATGTCGGTGTGGTACGCCATTCCACCGGTGCTGCTGGCATCATCCGTGGTCTGCTGGTGAGGGTGCTTCTCGTTCTGCAGGGCGGGCAGCTGAATGGCCTGGATGTCCAAACTGGAATCGACGAGTTTCCCCACTCTGAGGAAGACTTCCTCCATGGTGGTTAAAGAAGCTCCATAGCTGGTGATGCCCAACTTCTCCCTGTTAACCTCCAGCTCGGAGAACAGCAACTCAAAGGAGTCTCTGCTCTCCTTAGGCAATATGTAGGAAAGTTCTGCCCCCACATTGCTCTCCAGCTTGGCATTGGGAACATACTTGTGGACCAGACAGGTGATCTCGGACACGTTACAAAGAACATCCTTCACAATGACCATGTGGTAACCAGCACCATATTTGTTCTTGAGGAACAGAGGCGAGCCGCAACACTGCAGCTCTCCGCCCGTCATGATGGCAATGCGGTCACCCAGAAGGTCTGCCTCGTCCATGAAGTGTGTGGTGAGCACTATGGTTCGCCCTCGCTTCTCCCCCTGCAGCAGGTCCCAGATGGCACGGCGCGCAGAGGGGTCGATGCCTGAGGTGGGCTCATCCAGCATCACCACTTTTGAGTTACCGGTTAGGGCAATGCCAATCGACAGCTTCCTCTTCATGCCACCAGAAAGGGTCTTGGAGAGGACATGACGCTTGTCCTCCAGGTTTAGGTTGCGAATGATTTGGTCCACTTCAGCCAAGACCTGGTTTCTAGAGAAGCCTTTCAGCTGTGCGTAGAAGAGCAAGTGCTCCCTGACCGTCAGGTTATCAAACAGGACATCATGTTGAGGACAAAGACCCAGGCTGCGGCGGATCAGAGCCATATCACGACAGATGTCATAACCGTTGATGTAAGCCTGTCCACTGGTAGGCGGGAACAAACCAGTCAGCATGGACAGCGTGGTTGTCTTTCCGGCCCCGTTGTGACCCAGCAATACGGTGATCTGTCCCTCGAACATGTTAACTGTGAGGTCCCGTACAGCCTGCCGTGTCTTGCTTCCCACTTTGAATTCCTTGGTCAGATGTTTGATCTTTACGCCAGAGACCATTCCGGTTGGCTCTTCCTCCATGAATTCACCCTTCACAGCATTCCTGGCATCCTCCCCTTCCCCATTCCCATTGACCGGAGCCGTGTGGGGGGTGCTGCGCCAGTAGGAGGGCAGGATGAAGAAGTAGTATGCCAGAGGTACTCCGTACTCGCCAGGGAAAACAGCCTCCATGTACCACGCCACCAGGCTGTACAGTACGGCATCCAGCAGCAGCAGCCCGAGGACATGGGCCATGGACAAGTCATCATCCACAGTCACCGGGTCAAACAGGTTGGACCACTGGATCCCCGTGCCTTTGCCTTCAAAGATTCCTAAGAGCTGAGCTCCCATACCCATGGCTATGTTGGAAATAAGGCAGGCAGATGTCTTCTGGGAATGGCTGAGCAGCTCATAGCGTGGCATCAGGAACATGTAAGGCACAAAGCTCAGGAAGTAGATGAAGCCACCTGCAGCTGCTGCCACATCAGCTCGGGAGAAGAAAGTACTGATCATGAAGTTGAAGTTGATGGTGGCTACTGTAAAGACCAGAAGGAAGACAAACACCAGTGTGGGGTCACTATAGCTCAGAACAGCTCCTTCAGGGCTCATAGGAAGACACAAGAGCAGAGTGATGAAGAAGATCGAGACAAAGAGCAAGAGGAAGAACGTAAGGAACCAAGCACTCCAGTGGAGCCAGTTGTTGAGGCCCATCATCCGCATGTACTCCTTGAGCTTCGTCTCCTTCTCCTGCACCACGGCCCGCACAATGTTGAGCGAGGTGTAGGCGAAGCTGAGTATCAGAAACAGTGGTAGAATTAACTGAATGGCCATGATGAATCCGTCTTTCCTGTACGCCGGTTCTGGGAAACGGGACAGGCGCACTCTGGTCTGGTTCAGCAGGGAGTCTGCCGATGTTCTGTCGTAGGACCGCATGATGGCCTGGTCCACTGCATGTTGCAACGCTAGAAAGCCTTCTTTATAATAGCCAGTTGTATCCCATTGCCCATACATGGTCCGGGGTCCTGGCCCCTGGGAGATGGGGAACAGGTGGTGGGTGTGCCAATTTGAATCATGGTCATATACGAGGGGTGGAACGTACATTGGCGGATACCACGTGCTCCGGCCACGTGCCAAACGAGGGTTGTAGGGGAAACGTAAGCGGTAGCTCACCTGCCGGGATAGCGATTCATTGACGTGGCTGAAGGGATGATCAAATACCACTGCGGCAAGGACCTTCCCTGACTGATTATCGTTCCTCACGTAGTCCTCAAACTGCTGCTCCGTTTCGAATCCACGCACAGAGGTGATGCGTGTCCGTGGTGCCCTTCCCAGGCTCTGATTATCGTTCCTCACGTAGTCCTCAAACGGGTAGTCCACGTTTAGGCTCTGCTGCACATACTCTGCAACCTGCTGCACTGCTGTGTAGCCGCTCGGCACGTAGGCCAGCTGGAAGGCTTCGTTGAGCCTGCCGTCCTCTGTTTGGGACGTCAGCATCCCCGGCAGATTGTCGACGGTGAAGTTGCTATAGACCTTGTGTTCCTTGTTCTCCCCGTGGGGTGTGTTGTGACGCAGAAAAATGAGGACGCATGAGAACAGCAGAGGTAGGGCTATTTCCACCATAGTCACCAAGGTCCGACGTTTCTGCAGAAGATAGTTCTTCCATAACAGTAATCCAAACTGTCGCACAAGACTCATGGTTAGCTCTACTTACTGGAATTGCTGTTTTCCTTTAATGCCGATACGCTTGAATGTTGGAACTTAATCATGGTTGATTGACATCACAGACCACGTCAGTATTGTGTCATGAGGTGTGTCTATATTTGGGCACAAACGAACACGCACAACTTCAATATTGTAGACTAGGAGCGATGCCACACTAATACACAACATTTTGTTACCTATTGACTTCAGTTCCTCCCTCCCATAGTTCCGGGGGGGGGGGACCCTTTCCATCCATGAAGGCAGGTCACAAAAAGTTGTAAGTAACACATTTGGTGTGACAGTTACTCACATGGGTGTGTGCCACGTCGCTGATCTACAACACGCTGTTTAGGGAGTTCACAATTTCTTTGTGGGGAATTACTGTTTAACACGCTGTTTAACGGAACGCTGCTCTGTCAACTGGGGCGCAATTTAACGGACCCCACGTGCGTGCGTGCGTGCGTGCGTGCGTGCGTGCGTGCGTACATTGCCAGATTTATAGCTTAACCCCTGCTTCTTAAAAGTGCCACATTTAGAAGCTCTGTTGTTTCAGCGTGGCCTGGCGGTCGCTTCTCACCCTTGGGGCGTCTTGTGATATTATAGTGATATTGAAAGATGTGGTTAATAGATTCTATTGTAACTTGACTGCAGGTGATAATATTCCTGGTCTGAGCATCAGCCTGAATTCACATACTGTAGATCCTACATATCAGGTACGTACAGTATATCGCATTCATCACCATGCATTGCCGTACCTCCTGCATTTAGACAGTCCGTTCATGCACGACTGTCACATTGTCATGTGGCAGTGTGACATCGGTACTGTAAGGCTGAAGCGGTGAACTGTCAGTCCAGTTCTTCGCTTATCGCAATCCTCTGAGCACTCGTTTTGACAGATAATCACTTAACAAAAGTGTCCGTGTTCCATCCTGTACCAGCCTGCCGGTACTGGGAGTGATACGGTAGGTCCTAATCTGTGCATGTGGATGGCTGCTCTCATCTCACCACTGCCACTGATTGACAGGCAGACTATGTTAAGATTACTGAGCACACGGAGGTCGTACTTAGAGATAATTGGAGGAAGTGTTCCCATTGGTGACCGTGGGCAGTGATGAGAATAATTGTCACGATCACAACACCTTCCGCCTCACCTCCACAGTCTGACTCATTCGCTCCATGACACACTCCACAAGGTGTTTTATTAGCAAACAGAGAAATAACTGTGATCTCATCCCCAAGCCTAATTGACAAAAGCTTTCATTTCGGCCTCAAATCCCCTTTATAAATGCACACTCCCTGCCCCTGCTCACGTAATGTGAAACATACTGCAAGAAGAATGAATGTTTTGTGTTTTTCTTCCAAGCAGGCTAATGTTTTGACATGGATGTACTTTATGAGTCGACAAGGCCAGCGTGGCCTATTTAACCACATGAACCCTAGCGTCCTTATTACTGGTACTGTACTGTATGTCATAATAGGCGACGTTAAAGCTCACAACATGAGCTTAGAGATCAGATATTTTCAGAGAGTGAAAAAAGGAGGGTCCCAAGGATAGACCCCTGGGGGACTTGCTCAACTAAGTACTTCAGGGTTTAAGCGGTGAATGCAACTGTGGCTGAACAAAGGTTCAATGACCCTTTGCAGAAGAATGGGAACAGAATCTGGATACCTCCTTTCATCTTATTCCAATAGGAATCAAATCCTCTTTTTGTGATGTTGTATCAAACTTTATAATGTGTTCAAAGGGGGCGGGAGAAAGTCAAATTATGGTGGCAGAAGGGGGCTAAATAAATATAAGCTTTTAATTAAGTAACATGATCCGGGATTTAGTAAGGTTGCTATTTCACGTTCTCATCCCCCCATGGGCAGATGACCTGGCGGCAGTATTTTACGAGTTTTGGGGGACAACTGGCACCTTGGGGTGAGAGTGATGCCACGGGCATAGTGCAGTAGTAAGACTGACTCATTGGAAATGTCATTGAAAACATGTTAAACTAATTTTTTAAAAGTGTTTTACAATGCAGGCGGGCGCACCATCAGAAGCAAGCTTGAGCTGATAGCTGAGTGAGCGCCCATGCTGAGCTGTGCGAAGCCTTCTTCTGCAGACTTTCATAGCTCAAAGATAGGCCTGAACGCAAATCTGTGTCACTTTGGATTTGAACCACTTTAACCATTATTTTATGTAAAAATAGCAGGTATGCTTGTAGATCTGCTATTTTTTTTAAATCGTGAACATTTGTGCAATTCTTTGAATATATTTGACCCGATTATATAAATATCTTCAAATCCTTCTTCTAAATCAGTGGTCCTCACACTTTTTCATGTCAAGGACCCCCAAAATTATATGTATTTGGCTGCGGACCCCCATCTCAAAATATGTTGTTCCATGGACCACCCAGAAGCAAATATTTGAGTTAAAATGTTCCCTTTTAAAAATATATATTCAAAGCAAAAAAAAAAATCAAAAAAATAGCAGATCTACAAGCTCGCAGCGCGGCACTCGGTGGCACGCTGTGAGCTTGTACATTTGATCTTTTTCAATAGTTAAAGCATTAAATAATTCTAGACCTAAATGGGTTAATGATCGTTCCTTCTGCGTCAACATGGTTGAAGCAAAAGGGCACCCATCGGTAAGGAGCCAAGCGGCAAAATTTTACACCTTGGAAGTGAGAATGCCCTGGACAGTATTGGCAGTATAGCCTACAGGTATTACAGTTTCTACTTTGTGAGCTGCCTTCTCTCTTTTGCCTGTTTTATTTTAACATGAATGAGAGCATAATTGGATTGTACAGGTTGGTCTTTTCTCAGATATCAATTTGTCTCCCTGTCATATCATTGGCAGGAGGCACAGCATACAATTTAGTTGATGACAAGTTATTAATTCTTATTTTGGAACAGAGACAAACAGAGACAAGATTCAAGTTGATTTTCTTCTAAGCGGAGGCAACACCCTGATTAATTCAATTCACTGCCATCGTTTGGATAAGATTTTGTTTGTTTGTCTGATGTGTAATACCAAAGGTTACATTCAAAGATATTTATTTTTAACTGTTTTATCTCCAAAAACAGCCAGGAAACCCCTGCGCCACCCAGATTTCCCCTATATATACAGTAGTATACTATATTGTCTATAACAAGGCTCCTCTAGGGTTGACACTTTGATTAAAGCACTATTGCCTAGATGGCATGTCACAATGTGTCAAGCTTCTCACACAGAGAGAAATGCTGAGTCGCCTGTAGATACAGTCCCTCGCCCTCTCTACACGGAAGAATGCCAAGTTGTTATTTGAAGGGGCAGAGAGATATAATTTTAGTTTCTCAAGAAAGCTTATCTGTACAGAATTGCTGACAAAAAAACGATGAGAATCTTTGTACACAGATAAAAGGAATGCCAAATCAAATTCCAACATTTCAGCTCAGAGCATTTCTTAGTTCTGCAGGTACCTCCTATTACAATCTGATATTGGAACAGAAATCCTTTTTTCTCTATTCTGTTTTTCTGTCCTTATGGATATTTTTAGAGCGCAGCCTGCTGGACGTCACCGAGGAAGATCAATAGTGTTTCAGCAAAGTTTTCACAGTGCGTGGGTAGAGATAGAACTGTGGACTGAGAGTGGAGCTGGCAGCCGTCTCTGATGAACCAACCGCTTAAGTTGCCACTCAGCGGCCTTTAATTGGAGACAGAGAGATGAGCTTGATGAACAACAATGTCCCTGTTGTACATCATCCATCAATCTGGTCTCCATCTGACGCATCCCCGTCTTCACCTTCTCGCCCTCTGTTAACACTTTTGGCTCCCTGTGATGTGTTTCCTGAAGGGATGCACGTACTAAATGCACGCACGCACGCACACACACGGAGTAGGTTACTGGGTGTTTACTTGTTGACAAGCCTAGGCTAGGCTTTAAACACTCTAACTTACCTCATATGAGAGCAATTTAGAGGCCCTTGCCTTGTGCCTGGCAGGCCAGAGATAATGACCTGTTTGTTCATACATACGGTACAGTACAAGCCCCGACCACATGTGTTCACATTGGGCTCTCTTACGTAGCGAGAAGACCAGCAGTTTACCACAGTGCTTTATCCTTCTGTCAGTCAAAGTGTCTTTCATTTAAAGCTGCTTACATCTGTTGAGCCTCCTGGTGCAGTGGTTCTCAAACTTTTTCATGTCAAGGATGGTGACATTTGAAAAGATACGCCAGGTACCCCCATAAGAGAAGATTTGTACAGCTCTTGCAGGGATTCCCATTCCCAACCATTTTAATTTCAGGGACCCCCAGTTTGACATACATTAGGCTACAGACCCCCATTTTCTTTAAGATTTGTTTTGCCTTTATTGGATAGGACAGTAGACTGACAGGAAATGGGGGAGAGACAGGGAGTGACATGCGGCAAAGGTCGCCCGGATCGGGAATCGAACTGGTGAAGCCGACAGGCATTGATGCCGAAATGGCAATGCCTATATGGTATGAGCCTGGTCCACTAGGCCACCAGGCGCCCCATTTGGACCCCCATTTTATGGCATTTCTATCTCTGTGACCCCAATTCATAAATTATTGTAAAATCAATGTTAATTTAACTCTGAGAGTGTAGAAATGGAACCAAATTGACCCTAACAGGTCCATTTGGTTCCATTTGTACACTTTCAGAGTTACATAAACATAAGGTTCCATTTGGTTGCTAACTATCATTTAGCTGGGGACCCCCTGGAACTCCCTCAAGGACCACTGGGGGTCCCCGAACCCCACTTTGAGAGCCAATGTCCTAGCGTATAAAGGTCGACCAAGTGAGCGATAACCATATGTCTTGGGTTGGTTTGCGAACATACAGCAACAGCACATTGTAAAATCCAGTCAATTTCAATTCCATGAGTGTCAAAACGGACAACACCGTGGATTTGACTGTGTAGGAGGAGAGGCAGATGGAGAAGGGAGATGAGACAGGTGGAGTGTCCTGCCTTCATCTGTCACAGCAGAGTTCCTGGACTAATGGTTCACATTAGAATTCAATTCAATCTGTTTCTGGCAATTAGAGTCAGCTGTCAGAGCGAAATGGTGTTGTTGCAGATGGTATTTTTGTACATTTTGCACCGGGCCACTTGATATTGCTGCATTCTTTCTTTGCACCTACTGTATATACATATTACTTGAAATACAGAGCATGTGGCAAGCCAAGATTTTAGATAGATAGTTATGAAAAATTAGAACAGATTGTCTATTAGTAAACACTCTTGAAAGCCATCCAGAGTATTTTAATATGTACTTTGCAAACTGGAAGGAGGCCAGAATCCATCCTTTGTTTCTTTCTTATATCAGATATATGGTAAAGATCATTTTTGTTCTGAGATAACTTTCTCCCCTCTCTCTTTAATTGACACCTGTCAAGTCTGCAGCTTAAATGAACTGAAGATCAGAATAACATAATCTCATTGGAGTTTTTTAGTTTTTTTGTTCAATAGCATTACAGTAATGTCACCATGAGGCAGAACAGTTAAAACAGTTTAATGGAGGGAGTATCGGCCAATATTTGGTGTTATCGGTCAATATCGTTATCAGCAAATAAAGTTGACATTCACCGATGGCAGTAGCTGATATTCTTTCATAAATACATTCTGTGTCAGTGTGTTGGTTATCAGCAACACACCAAGGTATAGATTCTGAACAGTTATTTCTTATAATGAAGATATTTTATTGTCCTATCAACAAAAAAGCTTCAAAACAAATCTAAAAACAAAAACAAAAGGGGGAATAATAAGACTAAATAATACTAAAAATGAACATCGGTATCTCTATCGGCCAAAAATTTCCATATGGGTGCATCCCTAGTTTTATGCATTGCACTGCAGGCATGGCCTCAAATGACTCACTCCAGGATGTTAAAGAGGCATTGTTTTCCCCTCATAAATGTGGAAAATTGAAAATGTTTAGCAACACAAACACTATGCACAGCAGCTATTTAGACGTTTGGCCTGTGGGTGAGTATAGGTGAATTGGATTTTCTAATGTTGTTGCTGTTGAGGTATTTGTAACAGTACATTTGCACATAAATTGAGTTTGTCCTCTGCATTTACCCATCCTAACTATTATGAGCAGTGGACGCACAGCGCCCGGGGAGCAGTTAGGGACACTTAGAAACAGATTGGCAGACTGGGGGAGAAGCAGCAACCTTCTCTACCTACTCAGCTAGCTGCCCATGCACACTGGCAGTTGATGGAATGATGTCAATTAGCATTAAACTTGGGTCAGATGATATTGCCTGTCTCAGTCCACAGCAGCATTTCTCTTTCTAGAAGAAGAGACACTACAGTATATACTGTAGGCGGCAGTGGCTCAGGGGGTAGAGTGGCCTGTAGAGTGCTTGAGTGGCCGGTAGAGCGGTCAAACGGTGAACCGCGAGATTCCCAGTTCGATCCCGGGCTAATGTTGAGAGTTAGTGTCAAAGTGTCATTGAGCAAGAATCCCGGTTGGTGCCTTGCATGGTTTCCTCCATCGGTTTATGAATGTGTGTGTGAATGTAATTCACAATCTATGTAAAGCACTTTGGATAAGAAACGCTATATACAGTACATGCACCATTTATAAATTATAATCCACCTCCATGCCTTCTTCTTTGATAAAATAAATTTCACTTCTGGCTTTGACACACTATGCTTTTGAATTTATCTCCTCTCTGTGCCTTGTCATCTCCTCAATTCCACAACACAAAGACCTCCCCCAGTACACAGATACCATTAAAACACACAATAAACAGGCGAGACACTTGGAGATTCATCTGGTTGCCAGAGGGATGGGGAGAGGTGAGGTGAGGGAGGGAGAGAGAGAGAGAGAGAGAGAGAGAGAGAGAGAGAGAGAGAGAGAGAGAGAGAGAGACACAGAGACACAGAGACACAGAGAGAGAGAGACATACGTCTTGGTGATTTATGCACTTGCTGTGCGTCTCATCTCATTTCGTTGCCGTCGTGTCGTCATGACGATGTGCAATGCTTATGGTGATAAATACACATTAGGTGAGTGATGATCTAGTCATTCTAGTGTGTGTGGCTGCCTTGGGACTGATCTGTGAAGTGCCAGTGATGAGAGGATGCTGTGAGAAACACTCATGAACACTTGCTAGGGGGGGGGGTCAGGGTTACAATTACGGACAGTTTTTAGTTAGGGCAAATTGCTGTGCAGTAAGGATTAAAGTACTGTAACCCTTCCAGCCCCCAGACCCGAGCCATTTCTGCCTATAGAGTTAGGGATTATAGAATGAATGTTGTCATTAAGTGATAGACCAACATGCACACACTGTATGTGTGTAAGCGAGTACAGGGGATGGCACTAAGGTCTCAGAGGCACCTGCCCCTCGGGAAACATGCACATCATGTTCTACTTGCCCAAAGGTCATGCCCACTTGCCCGAAAATTAAATCATCCATTATAAAATGATATAGATACAATTTGAATTTCCATTCAGTTTAACACTTTCTGGAGATATTTATGCCAAATACCTACATAGTTATGAATACGAATATGGGTTATATTTCTCAAGCACTTGCCCAGTCGGGCAACCTGAAAGTAAAGTTGTCAATGCCTGGAGTATATCCATGACTTTGCTGAGGGAAACCAGCATGAACATTATCTAGTTTTATTCAGCCTTTTTTACTTAACTCGATTTAATTCCACCCTTGTCATTTTGTGCATTAGCCAATGTACACATTGAGATCATCACAGTCACATTTAGCTGGATGTGAAGGACGTGTCCATAAATGCAGCTGTACATAATGAAACAGGGCCTCTCTGTCTCATTGAACTTTCTCCAGTTGTATTAATGGCTAATGACAGTAGCAGAATACTTGAGGTGCAAGGCTCATTGAGCTTGACTGAGGCCTCCCTGTGTCTGTGGCCTCACCTCTTATAATGTGCCCATTTGCATTGGGGTGACAGGTGCTGTTTTAAGCTCTCTCCAGAGGCCTTCCTTTAAGCTGCTTTCTCAACGGAGGCTCACATTTATGATTATGGATGATTATGATTGTTCCTCAGTGATTTCACAAGTAGTTTGACTTTGAACTAATAATTTTCTCTTCTCTTCTCTTCTCTTCTCTTCTCTTCTCTTCTCTTCTCTTCTCTTCTCTTCTCTTTCGACGGCCACCCTGTTTCTGAACGTCGTATGATTCATCTTCTCAGGTAAGAAAACATATTTTCGAAAATATACCTTGCATTATGTGACCTTAACCGTTTAACACGGTCACAAGCACACAATGTCTCATCACAAGTGTTGACAGCATAAGCCATGCTATAAACCACAACCCTTTGCAATGCAGTGTATGTACACTGCAGTCAACATACTGTAATTTAACTATGAGAGTGTGAAAAAACGTTAATTTGTACACTCTCAAAATTAAATGAACACTGAGGATGGCAAGACAAGAGACCTTCAGTTTATGAGACCCATACTCTTCATCAACTGGCCATGCATGCATGCCTCGTGCTCTAACCACACCTCCATGGAATTATTGACTGAACACGAGCTAGAAATTAAAGCAATCATTCCACTCTCATTACTTGCCCTCCATCTTGGTCTTTGGGTCTGTTTATAGACTGTGCAGTGAAATGCGTCTTCCCAGAGTCGGGGCAATGATGAATTTCATCAGCGCACAGAAGCACTAATCACTGACTTTCAGGAGCGGTGGGTTTTTATCGATACTAATTAGCTAATAAATTACCCGCGCTGATGAAAAACGGTGTGTGTTTGCAAACTTCTGATTGGACACACTCTGTCTTTGCATACTAGCTTGAGCAGTGGTGGCAGAGCCGCAAAGAGAAGGAAAAACACATTTATTTTAGGGGAGATTTTCCACCTGTGATTGATAAGGGGCGCCGAGAAGTGAAGGAGGATTATGAGATTTGCAGACAAACCGCTGCGTGTTTAATTTAAGAGACAATTAAAGCTGCATATCGTCTGTGCTACACTGCTGCATCTTTAGCCTAATCCCCCACGGAGACTGTTGTAATGTTTGTTTAGACTCCAGACCCCCCTGGGAGAAGGAAGCAAGGAGAGCTTTGTCACATGACACACTGTGTCTTTGATTTGTTTCTGATAGGCTAACACACACCATGAGACATCAAGGGACTCAATGTGTGTTTAATGGAGATGAGATGTGTTTATTATTAAACTTCAGAACACCATAGCACGTGTGTGCGCTTGTGTGTGCATGTGTGTGTGTATCTGTGTCTTGAATGATAAAGGAACTTTTGTATCATTTAAACATGTTTTCTTCACCATCCTCTCTCTAGTGGTTTATTTATAACACCATTTGTAGTTTACATTGCATACTGCGCCCCAGGCCAGTGCCAATACCTGGATGGGGGACGCACTACAAATACCGAACCTATAACCTATTCTCTATATGCATTGCAAAGCTTGGTGCTGTAGTATAGTATCAAATTTGAAGTTAACAAGCTCACTGTCTTCTCTTCTAACAAGTTCCCCGTACTCCCAAGGCAGGTGTACATCTGAAAACGGATTGCTTTGTGATTTTAAAGGGCTTTGACTTAATGTATGAGTCGACGGAGGCGGAAATGTTACCTCCAAGTGGGAACCTATTCCTCCTTGGTATTTCAGCTCTATTTATTCATCGCTCACTCTAGGTTGAGCCGTGCTCCTGTGCTGAGCCACTGTTTCTGCATGTACGCCGTTCATACAGGGATGATTTTAGATCGATGGATATGCGGACCACGTTCAGTGCCTCGCCAAAGAGCACCAAGCTCATCATCTGACTCTCTCTCTCTGTCTCAGCATCCATTTGTCCCAGTCTCTCTCGCCCCCAGAATATCTCTGAAATCTCTCTCGTCTCTTTATGGCGCTGTGACCTCTGCCTCTTCTTCGTTTTTTGGGCTCTACGAGCACATCTGCACAACAATTACTTTACATTCTGCATGGAAGAGCTGACCTGACCCTACGGCTAATGGTTTCTATGGCGATGCACTTGTTAAAAAGGCACAGCACTAATGCAGTTGATGGCACTCGAAGGGCACTCGACGGGGACAGGTTTTTTACGAAGCGACGCTAGAGTGCGGACCAGCCGATACCGACACGGGACTCCCAGGGGTGTCGCACCAAATTCTGGGCCCTGGGTACAAGGATTCACTGCGGGTCCCCCATGATTGTTCTTCATAGGGGGAGGGGGTTTGTTTCTATGTCAGTGTTGCTCAAACTTTTTCATGTGAAGGACCCCCAAAATGGTCCCCCAAAAACCCCCATCTCAAAATATTTAGTTCCAGGGACCCCCCAGAAGCAAAATTTGAGTTACAAATGTTCGCTTCAAAAATAAATACACATATTCAAAGATTTGCACACTTTTTCACAACTTTTCAAAAATAGCAGATCTACAAGCTCGCAGAGCTTGTATATCTGCTATTTTTCAATAGCTAAAGTATAAAATAATTAAGGCATTTCACCCCCTTGTGACACCCCTGGGGACTCCTGAATCTCTGCCCTGTACACCCTAGCATCAGGGTATTGAGTTCTGCCGCAGTGTACTGCAGTGTGACTATAGGTGGTGTGCCTCCTTCCCCTTCCAAGCTACAGCTTGGGTTGGATCCCACAGTGTCAATTTACACACACTGCCAGTTCTGGATGCCTGACTCATTGTCTTGCCCTCGTCCTTCTCTTTCTGACCTTGTCTGTGGAGACTGTGGCCCGCCGGAGGCCTCCGTAGAGGTCCACGTTTTCTGTTCTGCCCATCCGACGAAACAGTCCAGACACCACTGCACTGTCCTGCACTGTCCCGGTTGACAGTGGCAATGGTTTTGTAACACTTTTGTGTTAAATGCCATTACTTGTTTTCTTGGCATTGAGCTTGAGGCCGATCTTACCTGCGCTCCGTTCCTACTGCCAGTGGTATTTCTAGTAGTTTTATGAAGCAAAGACGTAACATTATAGCAGAGAGACTAAAGTAAGATGGGTGGGAATTATACCACTAGACAAAACAATGACTTCCTCAACGTATAAGTTAATAAAACTGCAACAGCATCCAAAACACTATTTTAAATACAATTCCGTGCTCCTGACAAACGACTAAACACCCTCTGAAACCCTGCCACCTGCTGCTGACCTGCTGCTTATTATATGGAAGAAATACAGAAGAAGCGATTGATTTGTGGCCACTTTTTAATATAGGTACGATTAATGTGAAGAGTCTGTATTCTGCATTTCAGCAACAGTCTGTGGTCCATGTGACTGACCTCTGGCTGTATGGGAGCTGAGAAAACCACAAACAAGTCAGAAGAACAAGAGAGGAGGGACATAGTCACACTGCTGTGGGCAGAGAGTTCTCACTTTACTGCCAATTACACAACCAGCAGGCAACTGAACGCTAAGCTATAATCCCTACACCCCCTCCTCCCCTCCATCCATTTGATTTGGCTCTGCATGCATCAAATGAGGCTCAAAAGCTCCCTTTCGTCGTGGTAGGATACTGTGATAGGTGTATTTTAATGCATATGCATGCACACTTCAGGCCTTAAAGGGATATTTCACTTTCATAAAAACCTTTGATAATTTGATCGTCTAATCAGGCTTTTGGGAACACCCTAGACAGTTTTTAAGTTTCTTGATTCATTATTTAGATATTCATTTTAGTAGACACACACACACACCCCCTTCCTATACAAACATTGAAACTTCAAACTCCATTTTACCCATGATAGATTAATCAAAATCACACATTCTTGGTTTTGGTGACTTATACTGTCCTCTTAATACGTGAGCTGCATGGCCGTGTTTGGCTGAAAGTTTTTTTGAAAGTGAAATTTCCCTCTAATGCTCATTTATACTTTATACTCTGTTCTTCCCTGGTGTTGAATGAAATGCCATAAGACAGAAATTACACATTTTCTGGAATCTACGTTTACATCCTTCAAGCATCAATCATTCATTCTCATGTTCATCTTTTTTGTCAGGCAGAATCAGAATCTTTATTGTCATGTCACAGGTTTGCAGGTGTAAATAATAATTTGTAGTTTTCGTGAGAAGAAGGTGCTAATAATCACCAGTTTATGATGTGCTAGACATGCACATCATTACACTATACATATCTGTTTTCATGCCCCTCCACACTCACTCACTCACACACAGATGCAGGTGTTTTCATTAGTAAACTTTGATTACAATAGACTACCCCCAACAATGCCATATCTATAACCGTACCGTATCCCTATCTCTAACCCTAAAGTAATCCTTTGAAAGGTGAGGGCCAGCCCAGCATGCCCACATCATACACAGCCAAACAGGCATTGTTAATTTAACTCTGAACGTAAGCATTCAATTGAACTAACAGTCCGGATGTTGCTGTGCACACATGATGATTGGTTCATCTGTCCTAGCAGCTGTCACGCTGAGTTCTGCAGGTCCCTGGTGTTTGGACAGGGTAGCTGCCAGGGTCCCTGGCACCTGCACCTGCAGCCCTCCTAGCATTTGGCATGTGTTCTGAGAGACCAGCATTGATACCTGGGAAATCACATATTAATGATACAACATTCATATTTTATGATAATAAAAATGTATGTTAAAAAAAGTTAATGGCACTTTTTCTTTAAAATCTTGAAAAATGAGTTATTGTTATATTGAGAAATAGGAAGATTGTCATTGCCAGAAAAGGTTGAGAACCACTGCCATAGTTCTGTTTTGACGAGAGCACATCAGGTCACTCATGGGGTGAGGGTTGGATTATCCCCTCATATTGACGTTTCATTGAAATGATCAGACATCAGGCTGCGCTGTTCTGGATTAAAGGGATGTTCCACCGTACCTCAAGCCGAAATCAGGCTGATCCGGTGCGTCTCGGGAACGGACACATACAACTGAATAAAGAAGACGCTCCAGCAACTCGGATGATTGGAGTCTTTTTTTGAAAAGCACAGAAAAAAACGACAAAGCTTCGATGTCAGATTACATCTGACAGGTCAAGACCTGACGAAGATGTAATTTCACATTGACATGTTGTCGCCTCCAACGCCTTTTTAGCGTACAGACTACAGAGCACATCATGCAGGCCACTCATGGGGTGGGGTCTGTGGTGGAAAAACTCACAAAGAACAAGAAAACACTTTGTTCAGAGAATAGAAGAGCTCAAAATGATTTAAAAGTACAAAACAAAGAGAATTTATTCAGACTGTTCATGAACAGGGTCACGGCAGAGAATGACAATGACAGTTTGAAGCAGGATGCAAAGGCTTCTTATACGTTTCAGTGGGTTTGTGGAGACATTAAGAAGAGGAAGTGAGTATCAAACAGTTCCCTAAAAGTGGCGTTATCAGGATGTAACATTGACAGATTTTGTAAGGTTTTGCAAGGTTCAAGATGTCAGGATGCAGATCTAGTGGTTTTCACTGAGGGCCCCAGACAACAACACAGCATCCCTACAGGGTCATGGTCAGGTCAGACAAGGGAAAGGGGAACCTAGTGGTTTAGACTCTAGGGCCTATGTGCCTAATTGAACTCAAGGGATGGGTGCAGCCTGAGGAATGCATACTGTATACTGGTCTCCTTCAACACCTACGTGAACATATTGTCTTTCATATTGACACTTACAAGATGGGTAGGGGAAGTTCTGGGTCCAGTGGGGAAAACCATTAGGGATGGCTGTGAAAGATACATTGCATAGGATACAGGTGTAGTCCGTGTATCAGCATAACACTTAAGATTATATTTTCCCAGTACAGGTCCTGGTGCTGTTTTTGTTGTTGTTGGATTATCCTCTCATGTTGAAATGATCAGACATCAGAGGTCTTGTTTGCACTGCCCCCTTGCCTGGCCCTCCCTCATGATGACAGCGCTGCTTTTCAGCCCTGACTGATGTTTGTCTTCTCAGCCAAACCCACTGGGCTGCCATTGGTCCTGACCTGTAATCAATACCCAACAAATGAAATGGGCAAACGGGAGCCCTCAATGAATGAGAGCCTTTATAGTCATAGACGTAGCTGGTGGGGGAGGACTCAATGGAATAGCTACCCGATTGGCTACTACCGGTCAATAGCCAATCACATTTGATTCCAGTTTCATGTTTCTGGTCAAGGGACTCATTTAATGAATGTTGTGAGGGGCCTGGGTGGCACTGTGGTGAACAGTCTCGGCTCGGGACCCGAAACCTCTAGTATGTTATAATTCAGAATCTCTTCACCGTAACTTCCATCATAACATGCCACAGCGAGCCAGAAAAGAAAAAGAAAATCACTGGCTTACCTGCGGCTACTATTAGCCTACCGGTACCTGCACGCGATGGAGTCTTCTGGGCTTTGACTTGAAAAGCTTGATTATGTCATCGTAATCTGAAGTGTCAATTAGTTCTCTTTTAAACGACAAGAGCGTTGAGCGTAGAGTTACATGTAGTTAACACATTTATCAAACCACCTTCAGACAGCATGTAACAACGTAACTTCAATACTACAGGGTATAATTTGCTCAGCAGCAAGTTTCTGCTATGGTCAGGTTCTAGATATACAGAAACAGTGCATGAATTTACTGTATGTGTGTGTGCAATATTGTACTGGATATAGTTGGCTGGCTCTAAAACTTCAAGAACAAAATGTAAACAGTTACTGGTCCACAGGTATACTGTACAGTGGAGAGCTTGGTGAGGTTACAGCTCATACATCTTTGTATTTTGTTTCTGTCCTTTAAAATCTGCAAACATTATATTATTGATTTTGATTATTGATTATTGAATGCACCTGCTA
>NC_137821.1:19409289-19416789 GCF_963921795.1 Nannobrachium achirus
TTGTGTTACCGTTGGATAAGACTTTGTCCACAATTTCATGCTGTATTGATGTGATACTATAGGACAGACAACAGGCAGGTTGATCAAAATAACAATTCTTCTACATTCTGTAAATGTGTGTTATAAGTAATGCAGATGTTTAACAATAATTTAACCTCTCTCAAGAGTTAAAGATCTAATGTATAAGGGTCCATTTGGTTACCAACTCTCCCATCATTTAGCTGGGGACCACCTGGAACCCCCTCAAGGACCACTGGTGGTCCCCGGACCTAGGGCCGTCGTAAAGGTTTTTGGGAGGGGGGTCAAGATCAAAGACCTGGACCCCTCCACGTGGGCCCCCCTCTGTTTTTCGCCCATGCATAGCACGGGCCGAAAAATACATTTTTTTTTTTCACAGGAAATTATTCATTTTTAAAGTAAAACAAAAAAAAAACAGTTAAAAACAGTTCTACACAGCGGCAGAACCATTTAGGCTTAATCTAATAAAGTTTATATAAAGCATGATGTCTTAATCTTACCTTGAGAGAAAGTTCTTTCACAGTCACTCAAATCTTTGCTACACAAACTAGACTGCTCCCGAGTCGCATTCAACTTGGGCCCCCCCACGGCAGGGCCCCCCCCCCCCTTTCCAGGAGGGGGGAAAACAGTACCCTTTACCTCCCCCTATCGATGGTTGAGAAAACCGCTCTAGATACATTATAGCTGTGCTTTCAGACAATAAGGCTGAATTAAAAAGACTGAACAAAAGAAAGTAGAGGCTGAGGTCCTTCCCCCACACTGCCATCCGCTCCACTTGAATCACCAAACAGACGGCCGGTGTCAGCCTGTCAGCGGCCATCTTTTGAACGAGGGCCGGGCGAGCGGGCCAATCTGCCATGATGACTGCCCGATGTTGAGCCCATTTAATTATCGTTAGCATGACTGATCGTGCGGCTCCGGGTCCCTTTACAGACGCCACGGATCGAGGACGATAAGCCAACGTTTCCCAGGGAAAAGAAGTGACAGTGCACAAGAGGCTGATGAATTACTCGGAGGAGAGGAGGGAAGGCGTAATAACACCCAAGGAAGGGTTAAAGGGGAGAAGACAGGACAGGAGAAATGACACCCAATTAGACACGTTTAAAAAAGTGGCACACGCTCTCTCTCTTGCTGCCTGCCGTCACCGCTCACCTAATTATCTGTGTTTGCTTTATAACGTGCCTGCAGGGTAAACAAAGCTATCCACGCTAAAACGGCCCTCGGCACATACATGTGCACGAGCCCGGGGAAACGTGCACAGGCATCGTCTCTGTCAGTTGGAAACCTTGTACAGTACGTATGTCCAAAATCGTTGCTTTTCAGGAATACGGGAAAAGAAGCCATGTTCTAATGGATAAGAAGCCATGTTCTAATGGATCTCAATAGGAGAGATAACAGGCAAATGTTGATCAAAATAACAATTCTTCTACATTCTCTGATTGTGTTGACTTCTTGTAAATGAATTAATGAAGATTTTTAACAATAATTTAACTCTTGAGAGTGTAAAATGAAACTGGTTTCATTTTACACTCTCAATACTTAGAGATCTTTAAGGGCCCATTTGGTTACCACTCCCCATCATTTAGCTGTGGACCACCTGGAACCCCGGACCACTGGTTGAGAACCACTGCTGTACGAAATACTGTATCCTTTTTTTTATTTTTTAGTTTTGAGCGAGACTGGAACTACAGACTCACGCACACATGCTGGCCCTGTGCCAGCACAATCCAAATTCATCGCTTTCCTCTGATCTCGGGCCGTTCAGCATGGACAGGGTTAACTCGCCCTCGACATTGATTGGACTCAGGCCAGGTCAGAGACTTTGACATCGTAGGTCATGTCGCTATGGCAACACAGGCAGACAGCTCGATCCAAACGAAAGGCAATGGAAATCAGAGCATGGTTTTTCACATGTCTAAAATAACATACTGTAACATTCAAAATGGCAGGTCCTACACTTGGCAACCAAGTGGGCAACTGTCCCTCCGGACGATGGGATTTCAAGGGCAACGATGAGTGGAGTTCCATTTTTCCACCCTGTTCGAAGTCATTTTTTGGTGGGCAGCCATTTGGAACAGTGGCTCTTGGAGGGCAGTGTACCCACAAATCTCTGTGCGTGCGTGCATGCGTGTGTGTGTGTGTGTGTGTGTGTGTGTGTGTGTGTGTGTGTGTGTGTGTGTGTGTGTGTATACGCGTGCACGCATTCATGTGTGTTTATATAATCAATACAGCACTACTACCTCATAATGCCCTGTGCCACTTTAATTCTCATCTAATTGCATTGTTGTTTGTTCCTCAGATACACACACTGCAGCTACAAAATGTTGATTTGTTTGGGGAAAGATCTGATGATTTGGTAGCTCCCTGTGGTCTGTAGTTCCAGCGTCTGTTCCACTTCAGTGACGTTAAACCCTGTCAACTCCTTTTGCCCTCCAATCCCTCCTCTCATCACCTCACTCCATCTATCCTAAACTCTGTCTTTTTCCTTCTCCCTGTCTCTGTCACTCTTTCCACCCCTCTCTCTGTCTCTCTCTCTCTCTCTCTCTCACGCGCACACACACACGCGCGCACACACACACACACACACACACACACACACACACACACACACACACACACACACACATACACACAATGTGTCCCCCTTATTACACAGCTACTTACGAGTAGAATTAAATATTTGACACCAAACATTGATTTAACATTTTTTTTATTAGCTATAAAACAGACCGTTCTTTCCAGCATTGAGAACAGAACATCTGCTATCGACAAACAGAATGTCACGATTAATTGAGCATTCAACAAAGCTTTGTAGACAGTTTTGTTTTACTGTTCTATTTGAGATTTACTGCATTAAGGCACTCTGCTACTAAACAGTTGGCACAGTACAAGGTACAGTAGGATAACATTAAATGGTGAAACAAACTACGTGGTTTAGGCATTTTATTTGTCTCACCGTGTGTGAGGAGTCTTGCCCAAGGACATGCTGGCACATACACAAACATGCCCATGCAGGCTTTCTAATGGCTATGGGTGGTCAGAAATACTTAACAGTTGGTTGATAGATGACATATGGTGGTCATTTTGGTCCAAGCGGCCTTGCAGGGCCATGAGGGCACATATACAGGGTTAACATGTGTACCCACTGTGGCGGGAACAGGCTTAGCACTGTGGCTCTGCTAAACACACACACACATTGCCTTGATACCATGCCCAACAATTACACTGTCAAATCTAGAGTGTTAATATGCCTCAACGGGGTGAGCAGCACAGCACACTCCACATTTTGCAATGGATTTAAGGAAACTAGAGGAACATTTAGTTATATAAAAAATAGTTAACTTCAGCCCATTAGTAAATGCTAGGTATTCAAAAGTACATGTACAAATTATGAAGCACATTTTTCAGAATGCTTCTAAATCTTTCAGTAATGTTCAGACATTGAAATAGGGCTTACTTGGTTTATTCGTATATTATTATAAGATGGGCCCCAAGAGTAGGCTCCTTTCCTACAAATGTGGTGGAGTACAATATTTCTTTTAAAATGTTATCATCAGCTTGTACGGTACTCAAGTAATTGTACTTAGTTACTGTACTGTCCACCACTGTGGATGTGGCATTGACTTGTGTTTCCTCTCTATGTGAGACGGAGGGATTTCTGCCCACTTGCTGCCATTGATTCCACATAATCCACTAACAACTGTTTAGTGGGGGTCCATGGGGGTCCTTGGGGGGTCTCTATGCAGTCCCCAGCAATGTGTTAATACAGCAGCATCACAATTATTTCAAAGGGATAGATCACCCCCAAACTGACTTTTTCTTTCATTCTATCGAATCGATTACTGAACTTTACTATCCCTTTAAGCCCTTTATAGATTTTTTACATGTTGGCTATTCAAAAATAGCACAAACACAACATCCTTTTTTTATCTTGAAAATATTAAGATTTTTTTTATTTTTAACACAACTCTTCTCTTTTGGGGGTCCCTTGCACTGGCACAAAACATTTTCAGATGGTGGTCCGCGGCCAAATACATCTCAATTTGGGGGACCTCAGCTGTTTCACTGCTGTTGCTGCTAAGACACCTGAATTTATTATTTACCATGTCTCCCTGTGTGCATTAGACGGTGCATGGGTGTACTGTGTATGCATGT
This sequence comes from Nannobrachium achirus, assembly GCF_963921795.1. NCBI lineage: Eukaryota > Metazoa > Chordata > Actinopteri > Myctophiformes > Myctophidae > Nannobrachium > Nannobrachium achirus. The sequence goes on from NC_137821.1 coordinate 19,413,463, forward strand.
GGGGTATTGTGTGTGTGTGTGTGTGTGTGTGTTCGTGCGTGCCTGCTAGCGTGTGTGCATTTGTGCGTATTTGTGTGTTTGCGTGCATAGCTGTACAATATACGTTGCCATGTTATGATTGACACTTACAGTAAAACCCTCCTTGCACGATGTCTGTCCCCACCGTAACCGTGTGTGTGTCACCATGGCAACTGGGTCAGGGTGGTGTGTATGGAGTGGCCGGGGCATCAGGTTACACCATAGGACTACAATATAACAGCACATCCCTCTGGAACCCTAGAATCATCTAGGAACTCTAGAATCATACAGTAACAGTACAACCCTGTGGAACCCTAGAATCATCTAGGAACAGACACGTGTCGTGCACACATAGACATCAAAGGGGGCTTGAGACCCTGCCCTTTTATCCGTCTGTAAAAAGTGCCCTCTCCAGACCATGAATGCAGTTTTTACTATGGTGCCCCTTTCCATGCAATGCCAAACATGAAGGCAGCATTCAAGAGAATTGCATTATCCAAACTCTCCTGAACTTGAATGCAGCATCTTATGTTGAAAGAATTACCCTCTCTGTGTAGAAATCCACACCGTTACGCCACATCTTCAGTATTGACTTCTTGATTATTATGCTTAGTTCAGTGTAGTATCAAGCACTGAAAATAGTCGACCTCCAAGCTCACAACGTGTCGCATTGCGACGCGTTGTGAGCTTGGAGGTCTGCCAACTTGCCCACCCGCATACATACAGACAACAGTACTAGCACGCTCTGCTGCCGCACAAGTAGGCCATACATGGCCACGAGTGTACAAGGAGCAAGTTGGCACCTCAACAGAGTGCAGTCTAGTGCAGGGGTCTTCAACCTTTTCAGGCCAAGGACCCCTTAACTTAAACTTGACCTTTTCACACTTTTTGACCTCTACACCCAACCGCTTTGCTGAAATGCGAGACATTGAGAGCTTGGAGATCTGCTATTTTTGGGTAAAGTTCTCAGAATTGTGATGCGAGGGTTCAAAGTTTTTAATTGAAAATAATTATCCTATCACACAAGGATTTGGTGGCCCCCCTGTAGTAACTCTGAGGAACCCCTAGGGGTCCCGAGCCCCCTGTTGAAGACCCCTGGTCTAGTGGATCTGCTATGTTCACAAGTTTGGGTCCCGGGCAAACGTCTCATTTTTCTTTTGGGTCTTGAGCTAAAAATGTGGGAACCAGAACACACAGCCCTAGAACACTCAGCAGCACACCCCAGTGGACCTGATCCTTCTACTGTACTTCCTCCTAGCATCTTCCAGGAGCTCCTCCCCGCTATAAGATGTGAATCGCTGTCCTTGGTCGGTCGGTTCCGTTCACACACTAAACCTTGTCTGGGTTTTTATGACTAATCCTGAATGTGTGTGCCTGCTTTCGAAAGCAATAATGAATTGCATTTTATAGCGCTTTTCCAAGTGCTCAAAGCGCTTTACAATGTTGTTCATTCATACATTTGGAGGTGAAGCAGCAAACAGTTGATGCCAGTGTCCTCACTTCCCACACCAATGGTGGCAAGCTGACAACGACCGACTCATTGGGGGCAACGTGGGGTTCAGTGTCGTCTTGCCTAAGCACACTTCGACATGTGGTCAGGAGGAGCCAGGATTTGAACCACTGACCCACGGATGTTTGGATGACCTCCTGAGCCACAGCCACCACCAAGAATCAAGCGAGCAAGAACCTCATGTCCGTGGCAGCGGGAGGTGTTGTTGTGATGGAGGGTTCTGTGATGAGGATCAGGGCCCTGGCATTCAGTTTGTTATCTGTGTCTTTCTACATAAACCGCCGGACAGCTGCCGGAATAATGAGACATTTATATGAAGAACAGATCACGGCCGGCCTGCAAACTGGACCCTAGATTGTTGACTAAAGTTGGAAGTGTGTGTGGCACTCTTGGAACCGAATGCTAAAGCAATATCCGTTTAAAGTAAATAGGCTTGCAAACTTTACCACAGAAACACAAATGAGTCCCTGCCCAGTCATTGGCCAAGCACGCAAAATGACCAAACAGTAGAGCCGAAGTATACGATACTGCAGACAGATAGGCTCACTACCACCTTCGGCAAACTTGGGGATTATGAATATTGCACACATGCGCGCACACACACAGACACACACACACACACACACACACACACACACACACACACACACACACACACACACACACACACACACACACACGCACAAGCCTGTCTCCACTCCTTTTAGTCACAGTGGGGGTCCTGTCTCTCCCCTGTAATGTCTCCCTCGTCGCACGAACTAGCAAGCTGTTCCCTCTACCTCATTACTTCACCTGTCAGCCAGCAGTAGAAATAGAGAGATACTGTAAGAGGAGAGAGAGAGAGAGAGAGAGAGAGAGAGAGAGAGAGAGAGGATGGTGGGAGCAGAGGAGAGGAGATAGGGTATGGGGTTGTGTGTGATCAAGCTCAAGGAGGGAGGTTCATAAAAACAGATGAAAAATTATACCTCAGAAAGGGAACTGCAGATGCACCAAACAGTGCACTACTTCGTGTCAGGGAAGAAAGTGGCCAGGTTTACATTTCATCCCTATATTTCTCACTCTATAGCAGGGTTTCTCAAAAGTGGATCTAGTCCCTAGACTTGCCAGTGGGTGCTTTAACATAAGTCCAGGGGTGCCTCAGAATACTTGGATAATATTTGGAAATGACCACTATCACTAAAGTTGAACCACTTACAGTATACCGGTACTTAGTAAAACGGTTGTACTGTACTTGGTGTGATCTTTTTCGGCCTGCAGTACAAGTCAAGACTCTTGACCAAAAATAGCCGATCAAATATTTTTGGTGAATAGGGATGCTGATGGTTAACACTACTGTATCTGTCCTAATGGAAACAGTTTTCCTCGTGACATTCTTAGGGAGAAACACATATTTCACATAAATCTAAGGTACTGTAAGGTAAGAATGCAATGCAGGGGTGCCGTGGATGAAAAGGTTATTTACAGGGGTGGCCTGAGCAAGAACCACTGCTCTATAGGCTATGTGTCCCTTTTTCTTTCTCTACCGCCTTTGGGTCCTCTGCTGCTTACCCCCGCCCCACCCTCCACCTGGCATTTCAGTCACATTGGAGAACGCTCGCCCTTTTGTGACCCGTCTAGACAGAATGGATACGACTGCCAAACCACTTGGCTACGAATCAGTTTAATGCAAGTTATGCAACGATAACGTCTTTGTGTTTTCCAGAGCTAATCTCACAAACCGCCAGAGCCATCAGCACCAAATTCCAAAAGAAAAAGCTCCACATATATTACATATCGTCACTGTCGGGCAGATACCTTGT